>NW_027077154.1:0-242606 GCF_009819655.1 Sylvia atricapilla | reverse complement strand
GCCTCACTCCTCTTTTGTTTCATTAAAAAACAAATTTAATGAAACCCCCCTCCCTCTCCTTTTACAGCCCCTCCTGAATAATTCAGTGTTATCGCTCAGGATGACGCTGGAGTATTACACTGCTTCCTCCTCCTCCTCCTCCTCCTCCCATAACCTTCACATTCTTTTCACACGCGAGCGGCTTCAAAGGAAGTGGCGGAAGGCAAAACACACCGAGGAGGGGAGAGGGGAGAGCTCTGCCTCTCTGCCCTCCGCTTCTCAGCTCGATAAACAGAAATTACCGCCAATTAAAAACCCATCGCCGTCCTCCCTCCGCAGCCAGACCCCGCTCAGAGCCTTCCTCCTCCTCCTCCTCCTCCTCAGGGATAAGCTGCCCTTATCATGGTTGATAACACAGGCGCTGGGGTTTGTTGGTTTTTTTTGGGTTTTATTTCCCATTCGCTGGGCTCCACGTTGGCACGGAAATAAGTTAGAGAAAAATGACCCTGAAACTCTTGGATTTTTTTTGGGTTTTGCTCTTGTCACCAGAACGCGCACAATGTAAATGGAGAGTTGCGCTTTTGTGGCTCGGCCCTTGTGGATGGGCTTTTATTATTTTATTTTACCTCCTTTTGATTATTTTTGGCCTTTTTTTTGTCCCCCTCGCAGCAGCGTTTCCACGGGACTGGCGCCGTCCCATAATTCAACCCGGGGGTTGACCCCCGAGGTGTCCCCGCTCCAACAGAGCAGATTGCTGTTGATTTTCTTTATTTTCTGCCCTCCCTGGGGAGCGCTCCACACCCAGCTGGGTCACGCAGGAAAAGCTCTGGGCTTTTCACCCTCTCTTTTTTATTTAATTTTTTAATTTTTTTTTTTTTTAATTTTTTGGTCTCTCAGCGCCTTTGGAGAAAGGAGAAAGAGACCCCTGGAATTCTCCATGGGGAGTTTGGGACAATCCCAGAGCTCTGCCTTGCCCCAGGCTGCAGCCATGGGGGCCTTTTTTGAGGGTTTTTTGTGGGTTATTTTGGAGTGAGGTCGGTTTTATTGTTGTTGTGGTGGTGGTTTTTTGGTTTTGTTTTTGGTGGTTTTTTTGGGGTTTTTTTGTTTGTTTGTTTGTTTTTGTTTTGGTGTTTTTTTGGTTTTTTGGGTTTTTTGTTTTGGTTTGGGTTGGGTTGGGGTGGGGTTTTTTTTGGTTGGTTGGTTTTTTTGGTTTGTTTTGGTTTGGTTTTTTTTGTTTTGTTGTTTGGTTTGGTTTGGTTTGGTTTATTTTTGTTGGTTTGGTTATCTTTTACTCCAGCAGAGCTTTTGGACAGGGCTGGGAGAATCCTTCAGCCAAGGGGGAGGTTTGAGTGATAAAGATGCTTCTCTTGCAGCATTTGAAGTGGAAATTGATGCAGATTCGGAGCCTGGGATGCTCCCAGCGACTGTTCTGGGAAGCTTTTGCTCCTTAGATCCGTGTAATAAAAGTTCCTCCCGCCCACCCCGGGCCGGCTCATCCCCGGCCTGTCTCCGGGAACACTCTGGAATCTCTGAAGTTCCCCCCGCGACGTTTCCCTGGAGCTGGAAAACAAAAGGATTTGCAATCAAAGCCTTGGAATAGTGGCGGGGGTGTGGAAAGGAAAGGGAAAAAAAAGAGATGGAGAAAAAAAAAAAAAAGGAAGGAAAAGGAAAAAAAAATAGAGAAGAAAAAAACGAAGGAACAAAAAGGGAAGGAAAAGAAAAAATGGAAGGAAGAGAAGAAAAAAAAAGTGAAGAAAATAAAGGAAGGAAAAAAAAAAAAAAAGGGAAAGGAAAAAAAAATATCAGGAGTGAACTCCAATTTTCCTGCTGCTCTTCCTGACTTCTTCCATTCCCAAGGCTCTGTCCTGTAACCCTGGTCCATACCTGAGGAGTTTTGGGTTTCTGGAATTCCTTCCCCAGGGAATTTTCTGTGAGCAGGAGGAATGTTTTTGTGGCTGTCACTTTGTTCTCCATCCCTTTCCCCAGGAGGGACTTCTCCTTGGTGTCCCTCTGCTCTGAGCAATGGCAGTGAAGAGCTTTTGCCTTTGTGTCCCCATGGGATTGGTCTGTGTGAAATGGCAGAAAAGGGAGACACGGCCCAGAAATAAAAGGTCATTTTTAGCTTTTTGAATCTCGGGCTCTGTGTCACTGTGGTGTCAAACAGCGCCAAAGGATTAAGGGAAAACAGGAACTGGAGACACTCAGGAGCCTGGAAATCCTCCTGGACACTCCCCAGAGCCCCCAGGGGCAAAAAAGTCACTGTCCCCTCTGTTCCCTGAGGCGAGGAGGAGCTGGGAATGTTTATCCCAAGGCCTTGCATTTCGTGTCCAAGATCCCCCTAATTCGGGTTTTTTTAATCTTTTCCAAGTCCCGTGCCAGGGTTTGAAAGAGGAGCAGAACTCGCAGCTCAATCTTACAGATGTTTATTATTCAATTTTTATCCCAAATGTCCGACACCAGGTTTAAGGTGCAGGAAAACGCCTCTGCCAAGGGCCTGGTGTCCAGGGCCTCTTCATGGTTCCTGATCCAATTAACTCCTGAAACGTTCTCTATCAGAGTTTTGTACCAGTAATTAATGCCAATTTGGGACACGAAGATTTCTACATCACCTACTAAAGTCTTTGTGCCACTGTCACAGGAGATGGAGGAGGAGGAGGAGGAGGAGGGGGAGAAGAAGAAGAAGAAGAAAAAGAAGAAGAAGAAGAAGAAGAAGAAGAAGAAGAAGAACTCAAGCATTTCCCATAATTCTCCATCTACTCTCACTCTGAAGACCCAAACCCCAAACTGAACATTTTCCCCCGGTGACAAACCAAACCCCGGCTCCATTTCGATTTTTGTTGTTCTCTTTTCCTCCCTAAGGGTTGGTGGTTTTATTTCCGCGGGCTGAGGCCAAAGGCAGTGCTGTCCTGGGGTCCCAGCTCGGGTCTCGGAGCCCCCCAGGGCAATTTGAGGGGTTTTCCCTTCGTGCCTCGGACTCCTCCAACACCAAGGGACCGGGAATGATTATCCCGGGAATGATTATCCCGGGAATATTTATCCCGGGAATGATTATCCCGGGAATATTTATCCCGGGAATATTTATCCTGTCAGTCCCTGGGGTCACCCCCGGGGGGATTGACACCCTCACCCCCATCTCCTCTCCCCTTTCACCCTCCTTACAGATTCCCCAGGCTGTCAGTAACGAGGTTGGCTTTTTTAAAAAAAAAATAATAAAAATTTAAAAAAAAATAATCTGGGAATAATTGGGACTTGAGGAACTGGTGGTGGGAATCTGATTTTTTTTTTTTTTTCTCTCCCCTCTGGCGGCCGCTGCCATTCAGGAAACAGATGGACATCTTATTCCGCCCTAATTTGATGGGCTCGCTCGACAAAACGGCAGAGGCTGCACTCGGCCGCAATAATCAGCTGCCACTCAGACTTTTGTCAAGGGGCTGGTGGAGGTTTCTTCTTAATTAGAGCGTGGCTCCCTGTCGGGGAGGAGACGCCCGCGCCGGCTCCGGGATGTTCCCGGCAGCTTCTCTGGAGCCTGGAAAAGAGAAAGGGGGAAAAACCTCACCGGGGGTTTGTGGGGTTGTGTCAGATTTGGAGGTTTTTTTTTTAAAAAAAAAAGTCTCTTTTGGGGAAAACTCGAGCTCGTTGTGCAGGGTGGGGATAATGAATTCATGGATTTGCTCCCTCTGGGGCAGATTTCCCTGGGTTGGAAAGGAGCGTTTTGGGAAGTTTTGGGGATTTTCTCCTGGAGGTTTGCAAAGCTCACTTTTCAAAAACACCGCAAAACAAACCCAAAAATCTTGCCGGTGCTGCCGTTTAACCCCTGACCTCCTGCGCTGCTTCCCTGCCCCTCCTGGCTCCCGGATCGCTCCCTCCAACCTGCCCCCGGGCAATTCCAGAGCTGCAGAATCCACAATTCCCCTGTGCCTGGCTGGGGCATCCCCCCGAGCCTCTCCACCGCATCCTTCACCCGAAAACATCCCCAAAAAACCGTCCAGAGGAGCAGATCCTCCTCCTCCCTGGGGATCCTCACTAAAAATCAGTTTCTTTTTGCTGCCCCTGGGCTCGGAGATGTTTTTTCCTTGCAAACCTCCAGGGAAACCGTGTCTTTATCAAACTCTCTCAACTCCTCCAGGCTGCAGAGGAGCCAGAGTTTAATCCAAGGTCATTCCAGCCTGCTCCAAACATTCTCTGGAAGGAGCCAGGCCGTGGAAGGACTGTCAGAGATTCCTCTGGCATCACTGTGAGCATCTCCACCACTTCCTTCGCCCTAAAACATCTCCTAAAACCACCCAGAGGAGCAAACTCTGCTCCTCCATGGGGACACTCACTAAAAATCACTTTCCCCATCACCTCGGAGATGATTTTTCCTTGCAAACCTCAGGGGAAACCGTGTCTAAACCAAACCCTCTCAACTCCTCCAGGCTGCAGAGGAGCCAGAGTTTAATCCAAGGTTATTCCTTGATTTAAAACAGCCCCTGGAAGGAGGCAGGCCGTGGAAAAGGGATCCCAGGAAACTCCCGGGGGATGCCAGAGCCCTCCACCCGCGGGTACCACCTCGGGGCATCGCCTGGATTTATTCTCGGCGGAGGTGGGGAGGATTTTAAGCAAACCCCATCTCAGGGAGCGCTGGAAATGATAAATCAGCGCGGCTTTGTGCAGGTTCTTACTTTAAACAAATGGAGCCTCGAAGGGAGCCGATTAAAGGCACCCGAACTGATAAACAAACTCTTGATCGTCGGGGTTTTTTTTTTTTCTGCAGCTTTGGGGGTCCCCCCTCGCCCTCGCCGGAGGCCCGGGGATAAATTTACATGTGATTGGAGTTTAATGGGCAGTAAGCATCCCATCGCCATGGCAACCAGCCCTTTTCTGCGGCTTTTCACCGCTCTGGCCGTGGCCTTTTCATCGCCGGCCCCACGCCGTGGGCGCTGGGCTGCAGCAATTTGTTCCTGTCCCCCCCCGGTCCGTGTGCTCCTGGGCCGGGAATAGGGCTGGGGACACACGGGGACAAAGAGCTGGCCCTGGGGACTCCATGGAGACCCCTGCCCTGGAATGGTGACATATGGTCCCTGCTGACCCCGCGGTGAGCGCTGCTCGCGGCGCTTTTTATTTTCTGGTGGGGTTTTATTGTCGCTTAGGTCGAGTCAAGGAGCGCAGGTCTCCATCTCTCTCTCTCCTCCCTGGTTTGTTTTGGGGGGTTTTTTCTCCCGCTGAAATCTCTGCCCCGGGAGCGCCAAAGGAAGAATGGGAGAGGGGAGGGAAGGGAGAAAAGAGGGAGGAAAAGGCTCTCGGTGTCCCGGGGATGTTGGCTTTCCACTCGGCTGGAGGCGGAATGGGCGCGGGCGGAGCGGGGACAGCTCCTGGGCTTCTGGCCCCGGAGCTTTGGGGTCAAAGGGATCGAAAATCCCGACCAAGTGCAGCCCCTCGGCTCAGCCAGGGGGCTCCAAGGTGGCCTGGGACACCGCCAGGGACGGGGACAGCCGCGGACCCTCGGGGGGTTCCCTCATCGCCCTCCCGGGGAGGGGTTGATTCGGGGATTTATTCAGGGATTTATTCAGAGATTTATTCAGGGATTTATTCAGGGGTTTATTCAGGGATTTATTCAGTGTCCCGCCCAGCCCTGGGCAGTGGGATCCCTTCCCTGTCCCTCCAGCCCCTGTCCCCCGCTCTCCTGGAGCCCCTTGAGGGCCTGCAGGGGCTCTGAGGCTCTCCCGGAGCCTTTTCTTCTCCACAGGGGCATTCCCAGCTCTTGAGGGGGGATCGGGCTGAGGATCCGCTCCTCCTGGCCCTGGATCTCACCTGGATCTCACCTGGGGAGAGGAGAATTCCTGCAGCCAGGATTGGGAAAACCAAAAACTCCAAGGTCTTCTCTTGTCTTGGAGCACTTGGAAAGGGAATTCTTGGAGCCAAGGCTGGGAAAACAAAAATTCCCGGGTTCCCTCCAAGTGTTGCAGCACCGGGAGAGGGAATTCCTGCAGGCAGGAGTGTGACAGATCCCACTGAAATGATTTATTTGGGATATTTATCGGCCCATTTTGATCTGGGGTCTTTAAAATTTATTTTCATTAATGTATCCCCGGGGTTGTTCTCAGCTGGAGATTCAACTCCTGGATTTGAAATCTCCCAGGAAAAACCTTGGAAGTTCTGCTCGGGAAGATTTGAAATCCTTTCTTTGGGATATTGATCGGTCCATTTTGATTTGGTTTTTTTTTTTTTTTTTTAAATCACAGGCAGCAAAACTTCCCCTTCCCAAGGCAGCAAAATTCCCTCTCCTTCCCATCCCCAAAATCCTCCTTTCCTCGCCATTTGCTCCGGAGGGATTTTTTTCCTGCCAAGTTTATGGCCAGGCCTTGCATTTGAAAGGAAAAATTACTCTCCTGGAGCCGCTGGGAGCAAAAGGAGAGGTGAAAACTTGGCCCGGAGGATTCCAGCTGCAGCAGGAGCCCCGCCGTGTCCCGGATTTTCCCATCCCAGGCCGGAATTCCGGCGGCTCCCTTTATTTTTAAACAGGATCTGGGCGATGCAGGACATCCCCAGGATGGTTTCAATCAGCAGGAGAGGGAAGGGGAAAGGTGCCGAGGTGAGGAAATGACGCCAATCCCAACCTCAGATCCCGACATCCCGCTCCAAGGGCTGGGCGCGAGCCCCGCTAATTGTGTGCCGTTAATTAATCACCGCGAGGGGTGCCCCCGACATCCCTGCTGCTCCTCAAGGTCGCGGCAGGAGCGAGGAAAAACCCACTCGGGCTCCGTGTGGGGAACGGCAGGGCTCAGCTTTTCCTTGGGATTGCTGCAGGGGGAGGAATTTTCCCGCTGGAAATTCGGGAATTTCTGCAGCCGCCCCAAGGAAACTCCTTCTTCATCATCCTCATGGAAAACCCTCTGCGGAAAGGTGGGAATGCTCCGCGTCGGGATGAAAGCGAGGTGAAACAGCCCGAGGAGAGGAGAAAATCCCGGTTTATGGCATCCATTTGGTGCCTAATGGATTCATTCCCGCGTTTCCCGCAGCCTTCGACATTTGGGCCGGCCATAAAAGCTCCTTTTCCTCCCCAAATTCCCTCCCACGCCACCCCAGCCTTTGGAAACCCGTTTCCCAAAGCTGCTGCCTGATATAAAACCTTGATATTCCAATTTTTTTTTTTTTTTAATGGATCCTGCAGGACAATTCTTGGACAATTCCAGGGATGGGGCAGCCTCGGCTCCTCTGGGAATTCCATCCCGGCCCCTCCTCACCCTCACGGGGAGGGATTTATTCCCAATATTCCCAATATCCCGTCTAACCTGCCCTCCCCAGGGATCCATTCCCTGGGTCCTGTCCCTCCCTCCCTTGTCCCGAGTTCCTCTGGATTCTCCTCGAGCTTTTTCTTCTCCAGATGAACATTCCCAGATTTTGGATTTTCTCGCAGCCCTCGACATTTGGGCCGGGCCATAAAAGCTCCTTTTCCTCCTGTGCCGCCCTCCTTCCCTGCCCAAATTCCCTCCCACGCCTTTGGAAAACCGTTTCCCAAAGCTCTCCATATCCGTGCTAAAGCTTTATACTCTGAATATTTTTCAATTCATCCTTCGGGACAATTCCAGGGATGGGGCAGCCTCGGCTCCTCTGGGAATTCCATCCCGGCCCCTCCTCACCCTCACGGGGAGGGATTTATTCCCAATATTCCCAATATCCCGTCTGACCTGCCCTCCCCAGGGATCCATTCCCTGGGTCCTGTCCCTCCGTACCCCTGGAGTTTTACACCCGGAATATTTTTATTTGATCCATCCCGCAGGATAATCCCTGCCTCCCACAAAAGTCTCTCCAGGCTCCGTTCCGTGTGTGTGCCACAGGAAAAAACCAACTCCAGCCCTGTAAACCCTGAGGCTTCCTGCCCCGCGCTAATGACCCGAATTTCCCCCTTTTTCCTCCAGAAATCCGGGTTGGATCAAGGCGTTTCCAGCCCAGGGAAATGGCAGAGCCTGCTCTGGGCCTCGGCCCGTGTTTGTGGAGGGATTTAATCCCTTTAAAAGGGGATTTCTAATTAAGAAATCAGACGTTTCTTAATAGAAATAGAAATGATAGAGTTATTAGAAATAATAGAAATATTAGCAATAATAGAAATATTAGAAATAATAGAAATAATAGAAATAATAGAAATAATAGAAATAATAGAAATAATAGAAATAATAGAAATAATAGAAATAGAAACTGATCTTTCCCCTTTTCTAACGAGTTGATGAAGCCGGCGCTGAGTCCCTCGGGCAGAGCACAGGGCCACCACGTGTCCCTGCTGGTGGCCTTGGGGACTTCGGGGTCAGCCCCGAGCACAAACGCAGCAGCGCTGCAGGGGCTCAGCCCGTGGCCGGGAAGGAACAAATCCCGTTTAAAATGAAATTTCGGAGTAAGAAGGCAGAACTTCATTAACAGAAACATGAAGAACTTTTTATTTCCCTTTTCTCCGAAGAGGCGGAGCGGGGCTCGGGCTGCAGACGGGCACAGCCCGCCGGGGGGCGGCGGGAGATTTAATGACGGGGTGATTCCCCTAATTAGGAGTTTAATAACGCGGCCACACCCGAGAGGGACCGGCTGGGCCGGACCGGCGGCTCCGGGCCCCGCGGGAACCCGGCCCGGGCTGGGAGAGGGGTGACTCAGGGGTGACAGCCGGGGACAGAGCGGGGACAGAGCGGGGAGAGAGCGGGGAGAGACCGGGGATAGACCTGGGACAGACATGGGGCAGAGTTGGGACAGACTGGGGACAGCCGGGGACAGAGCGGGGACAGATCTGGGAGAGACCGGGGATAGACTGGGGACAGATCTGGGATAGACTGGGACAGACCTGGGACAGAGTTGGGACAGACTGGGGACAGCCTGGGGACAGATCTGGGATAGACTGGGACAGATCTGGGATAGACCGGGGACAACTGAGGACAGGCCGGGGACAGAGCTGGGATAGACCTGGGACAGACCTGGGACAGAGTTGGGACAGACTGGGGACAGCCCGGGGACAGCCGGGGACAGGCCGGGGACAGCTGGGGACAGAGCTGGGAAAGACTGGGGACAGCCGGGGACAGAGCTGGGAAAGACTGGGGACAGCCGGGGACAGCCGGGGACAGGCCGGGGACAGCTGGGGACAGAGCTGGGACAGACCCAGAACACCCTGGGGTAGACCTGGGACACCCTGGGACACTCTGGGACACTGCTGGGACATCCCTGGGACAGACCTTGGAGAGCCCGGGGACAGACCTAGGACACCCTGGGACATCTCTGGGACACTGCTGGGACAGACGTGGGAGAGTATTGGGACATCACTGGGACATCACTGGGACATCACTGGGACCCACTGGGACACCCTGGGACATCACTGGGACATCACTGGGACACACTGAGACACACTGGGACACCCTGGGACATGACTGGGACACCCTGGGACATCACTGGGACACCCTGGGATATCACTGGGACACACTGGGACAGCCTGGGACACACTGGGACATCATTGGGACATCACTGGGACATCATGGGACACCCTGGGACACTCTGGGACATCACTGGGACACCTTGGGACAGCCTGGGACATCACTGGGACACACTGGGACACACTGGGACATCACTGGGACACCCTGGGACACCCCGGGACACACTGGGACACCCTGGGACACACTGGGACATCACTGGGACACCCTGGGACACCCCGGGACACCCTGGGACACACTGGGACACACTGGGACATCACTGGGACACCCTGGGACACCCCGGGACACCCTGGGACACCCTGGGACACACTGGGACATCACTGGGACACCCTGGGACACCCCGGGACACCCTGGGACACACTGGGACACACTGGGACATCACTGGGACACCCTGGGACACACTGGGACACCCTGGGACAGCCTAGGACAGCCTGGGACAGCCTGGGACACTCTGGGACATGACTGGGACACCCTGGGACACCCTGGACACACTGGGACACCCTGGGACACACTGGGACACCCTGGGACAGCCTGGGACATCATTGGGACATCACTGGGGCATCACTGGGACACTCTGGGACACCCTGAAGCGTTTCCA
Organism: Sylvia atricapilla; assembly: GCF_009819655.1. NCBI lineage: Eukaryota > Metazoa > Chordata > Aves > Passeriformes > Sylviidae > Sylvia > Sylvia atricapilla. The sequence goes on along the minus strand of NW_027077154.1, from coordinate 232,589 downwards.
GCTCCCTGGGAGGCCTCAGCAGGGGACACCAGGGGGAAGAGGGGACACAGGAGCTGTCCCTCCTGTCCCCTGCAGGACACCAGCCCAGCCCCAGCCAGCACCGGCGGCGTCCTTTTGGGTGAAAAGAGAAGGATTTCTCTAAAGCAGCCAGAAATAAAACCAAAACCCAACAGAACATCCCCTAAATCCTGCCAGCCTCAGAAGGAGCCCTGGAGCTGCTCCGACGCCACCAAAAACCCGGGAATCAAAAACTGAAGGGGGAAAAAAATAATAAAAAATATATAAATCCACATGTCTGGGAGACAACTGAAGGAGATTCCGAGTGGGGAGCTGGAACCCCCAGGAAATTCCTGATTTTTCCTCCCCACATCTGTCTGCACATCTGGGGGAGGGTGAGAAGCCTCTGCTGTCCCACGCCCGAAGTGGAGCTGGAAGAACAGGAATTGATTTCCTGCTGAGAGTTTTTCCGAACGGGGCCTGGAGCTCTCCCACGTTTCCCTGCCTCTCCAGCATTCCCTTCGCCCTCAGAGGCACAAGGATTTTTTTTTTATCTTCATCCAGCACTGAGAAAAAAAAATTAAAAAAAAAAAAAATCCATAAAACCAGCTGCCTTAAAAAAATTAAATAAAATAAACCTTTTTTTTTTTTTTTTTTTTTTTTTTTTTTTTTTTTTTTTTTTTTTTCCCAGCCCGTGCTAATAATTTATTCTTATTCCAGGTTTTATGGGGACTGTTTTTTACGGGGTAAAGAGCACAGGAGGATTTCCTCCCCGCTGGGAGGTTTAATGTGGAAAGCAGAGGTGTCACACGAGCGGCTCGAAGGCCCCGTGGTGGCCCTGGAGAATTCCACATCTGGCCGCATCTCGGCCTTTAACACGTTTTTAAACTCTCGCCCCGAGCAGCTCCGGATTTCCCTCCCTCGGCAGCCGGGTGAGGGGATGATTTAAGAGGCTGAGAGCTGCAAAGGGAAAAAAGCCAAAAAAAAAGGGAAAGAAAAAAAAAAAAAAAAAAAGAGAGAGAAAAGGGGAAAAAAAGGGAAAAGAAAAAGTCAAAAATAAAAGAGAAAAAAATAAATTAAAATTGCGAAAAAAAAGAGATTTAAAAAAAAAAATGCCATAACAAAAGAGAGAGAGAAAATAATTTAATTGCCAAAAAAATAGAGAGGAAAAAAAATGCCAAAAAAAAGAGAAAAAAGATTTTTTAAAATTGCCAAAGGCTCTTAAACGGCTCTTTGGTGGCTCTTTAGTGTCTTCTTGGTGGCCCCTGGGTGACCCTTGGGTGACATCTCGGTGGCTCTTAGGTGGCGCTTTGGGGGCTCCTGGGTCACTCCTTGGTGGCTCTTTAGTGGCTTTTTGGTGGCTCTTTGGTGGCACTTTGGGTGGTCCCTGGGCGACATCTCGGTGGTTCCTTGGAGGCTCTTTGGTGCTTCTTGGGTGGCTCTTTTGTGTCTCCTTGGTGGCTTTTTAGCGGCTCTTTGGTGACTCTTGGGTGACTCTTGGGTGGCTCTTTAGTGGCTTTTTAGTGGCTCTTTGGGTGACTCTTGGGTGGCACTTTGGTGGCCCCTGAGCTGCTGAAACCCTCCCCGACCCTCCCCAACCTCCTGAAACCCTCTGAAACCCTCCTGAGATCCTCCTGAAACTCTCCTGAAATCCTCCCCAACCCTCCTCAATCCTCCTGAAACCCTCCTGAAACCTTCCTGAACCCTCCTGAACCCTCCTGAACCCTCCTGAAACCCTCTGAAACCCTCCTGAGATCCTCCTGAAACCCTCTGAAACCCTCTGAAACCTTCCTGAACCCTCCTGAAACCCTCCCCGACCCTCCTGAAACACTCCTGAACCCTCCTGAACCCCTCTGAAACCCTCCTGAGATCCTCCTCAACTCTCCTGAAACCCTCCTCAACCCTCCTGAACCCTCCTGAAACCCTCTGAAACCCTCCTGAAACCCTCCTGAGATCCTCCTGAACCCTCCTGAAACCCTCCTGAAATCCTCCCCATCCCTCCCCAACCCTCCTCAATCCTCCTGAAACCCTCCTGAAACCCTCCCCAACCTCCTGAAACCCTCTGAAACCCTCCTGAAGCCCTCCCCACCCCTCAGCCCGGCCGCCTCCCGCTTTCCCAGGCTCCGGCCGGGCTCGGGGGCCGCTCCCCGCCCCGCGGCTGAAGGAGGATGATGATGATGATGATGATGAATAATTTCCCCTCCAGGCACGGCCCCGGGAGCGTGTCTGGACCTGCGCCGGTGATTCAGCAGCGGCGGCGGCTTTCCCCTGCCGAGTTCCGTCACCGGGCAGGAATCGCGGAGCGCTCGGGGAGGAGCGGAAAGGAGGGCAGGGATGGGGAAAGCTCCAGGGAGCCCTGGAAAAGCTCCGGGTGGTGATGGGGAAAGGCACCGCCAGAAAATCCTGCAGGAATCGCTGTGTCCATCCCTCCTGGGTGTTCCAGCCTCTCCTCCCCGGGGGAAAAATCCTCAAGTTGTACCAGAAATGAGCTGTCCTCCCAGGATTTAGTGCTGGGAGCAGGGATATTGCCAGGAAATCCTGCAGGGATCGAGGCTGGCTGCCTGTGTCCATCCCTCCTGGGTGTTCCAGCCTCTTCTCCCCGGGGGAAAAGAGAAAAAATCCTCAAGCTGCACCAGAAATAAATACCCCAGGGTTTAGTGCTGGGAGCAGGGATATTCCCATAAAATCCTGCAGGAATTGAGATTGACTGCCCGTGTCCACCCCAGCCTCTCCTCCCAGAGAGGAAAAAATCCTCAAGTCGGGTATTTGGGTTGGTTATCAAGGAAAAATTCCTCGTTGAGAGGATGGTCAGACCCTGGATCGGATTGCCCAGGGCAGTGGTGGGATCCCACCCCTGAGAGGGCCCCGAAAACATCTGGATGTGACATCTGGGGACAAGGCTTGGCTCTCCTATGGCCTGGCAGCGCTGGGTTGATGCCTGAATTCCTTCAGCTTCGGTGATTCCCTAAATCCTGGCCTTAAGGGCAGAATTCCCGGTGGGGCTCTGAGCTGTGCCCCAGCCCTGGGGACAAAAGGAGCAGGAGCTGCTGCTCCAGGGAATTCTGGGGACAGAGGGGACAGGGGAGCAGGGCCACCCCCAGCACACAGCACAGGACAGAGGTGGCTGCTCAGATCTTGGGGACAGAGGGGACAGAGGGGACAGAGGGGACAGAGGGGACAGAGGGGACAGAGGAGCAGGGCCACCCCCAGCACATAGCACAGGGACAGATGTGGCTGCTCAGATTTTGGGGACAGAGGGGACAGAGGAGCAGGGCCACCCCCAGCACACAGCACAGGGACAGATGTGGCTGCTCAGATTTTGGGGACAGAGGGCCAGAAGGGCAGAATCACCCTCAGGACACAGCACAGGACAGAGGTACCTGCTCAGATCCTGGGGACAGAGGGGACAGAGGGGACAGGGGAACAGGGCCAACTCCAGCACACAGCACAGCACAGAGGTACCTGCTCAGGTCTCGGGGAGCAGCCAGACTTTGGGCTGAGCAGGGGAACTGGGAGGCAGCTCCCGGCAGGGTGAGGGATGTGAGGTGTCCCGGCAGGGTGAGGGACGTGAGGAGCTCCTCCAGGGTGAGGGATGTGAGGTGTCCTGGCAGGGTGAGGGACAGGAGGAGCTCCTCCAGGGTGAGGGACGTGAGGTGTCCTGCCGTGTCACGGACACCAGAACCTCCAGAATCTCGGGATTTCCCCAGGATTCCCCAACAACTCCCACAAAACCAACCCTGAAACATCCCCGTCAGGAACCCCCCAACCACGAGCTGCTCTGCCCAAACCCTGGGCTGGTTTTTCCGCGGGTGTGAAATCCTCCCGGAGGCTGTGTGGGGCTGGAGCCGAGCCCCGCTCGCAGGCAGAGGCTGTCACTCAGAGCTGCCGGCAGGGCAGAGCTGTCACACTGACATTGTCACATCTCGGGATGTGGCATCGCAGCCCGGCCTGACAGGTCAGAGAATTCCACCAGTCGTTGATTTATTATGAGCTGGTTGGAGCAAATCCTCCCGTCCTGCACGTCCCCGCCCGGCGGGAGATGGGATGTGACGGGGCAAAGGGCTGCAGCGGGTGGGACGCGGCTCTGAGGGGTCCCGGAGGGGCAGAAAATGGGGAAAAAAGGGAATTTCCATCCCTGCCCCTCCTCCTCCTCCTCCTCGATTTGAGGCACGAAGCAGAGAACGGCAGGGAAAATTCCAGAGCTCGGGATGTTCCAGGATTTCATGGCTCTGAGAGCAGGGGTTAGCAGCAGTGGGGTAGAAGTACCTGTATACGTATTTATTTATATAAATATACATATATTTATACGTGTATTTATATATATGTATAGCAGGCATATGTATATTATTTATTTTTATATATATACTAATACTTACATTTATACTGATACATATTTACAATTTATTTGTACTTATATGTACATTTATACTTACATGTATATTATATTTATACTTATACTAATACTTACATTTATACTGATATATATGTATATGTATATGTATACTTATATCTACATATATATTTATAATATATTTATATTTATACTTCTATGTCCATGTATATGTATCTTTGTAATATATTTATAATAGATTTAGATTTACATTTAGATTTAGATTTAGACTCATATTTATACTGGTATATATTTATAATTTACTTATATTTATACTAATATGTCTATGTATATTTATAATACATTTATAAAATATTTAGAATATATTTAGAATAGATTTAGAATAGATTTAGATTTAGATTTAGATTTCCATTTCTTTCCTTTCCCAGCCCCCCGGCAGAGGCAGCCTCCCCAGTTTTGGGTTGTGTTTCCTGCCGCTGGATTCGCCCCTGGCCCGGAACAGCGGAGGGCAGCCGGGGCAGGAACCGGGCACCGAGAGCCCAAAAAGCCTCTGGAAGGGCCCGTTCCAGCCCCATCCGAGCGGGACAGAGCGGGAACATGGGATAAAGGTCCCGGGGCTCTGCCCCTGACCCCAAAAACGCGCCGAGGCTCCGGGAGCTGCTGAACTGCTGCTGAACTGCCCCCAGTGAGCCGGGCTCCTGCTCTTCCTCCTCCTCCTCCTCCTCAGCGCCCCGGGGCTCACGGTGCCTTCATCCCTCTCAGCAGCAGCTTTTGGAATGTCACGGACACGGCCCCGGAGCCCCACATCCCCTGTGCCGCCTCCCCAGGGAGATCGAGTGGGGAATGATTGGGGAAATAACGGGGGAAATGTGGGAAATGTGGGGGAAAGGGAAATGTGGGAAAAAAGGGAAATGTGGAAAATGTGGTTCCACTCCCAGCCCCCTGCTCGGTGCGGAACTCGGAAGCAGAACCCAAAGGACAGGAGATGAGAAGGAAAAATTCTCATCCAGAACCTCCAGGGATTTTCCAGGTGGTTTTTCCTTTTCCCCTGGTGACTTTGGCAGGCCCAAAAGATGGGAAGAGGGAAAGGCTCATCCAGAACCTCCAGGAATTTTCTGGATGTTTGTCTTTTCCCTTTTTCCCTGTTGATGTGGGAGGTCTGGGAGCTGGGAAAGGAACAAGTCTCATCCAGAACCCCCAGTGCTTTTCCAGGTGGTTTTTCTTTCCCTTTTCCCCCAATGACCTGGGCAGGCCCTGGCGATGGGAAAAAGAAAAGTTTTGTCCAGAACCTCCAGGGATTTTCAAGATTATTTTCCTTTTCCCTTTTCCTCCAATGACCTGGGCAGTCCCTGGATCTGGGAAAAGAAAAAGGTTCATCCAGAACCTCCAGAAATTTTCAAGATTATTTTCCTTTTCCCTTTTCCCCCAATGACCTGGGCAGACCCTGAAGCTGGGAAAGGAGCAAGTCCCATCCAGAACCTCAGGGATTTTCCAGATGATTTCTCCTTTTCCCTTTTCCCCTGCTGGCGAGGGAAATAGGACACGACCAGACCCAGGAGCTGGGAAGGAAAAACTCTCCTCCAGAACCTTTCGTGCTTTTCCAGATGTTTTATTTTTTTTTTTCCCTTTTCCACTTCTCCTTTTCCCCAGCCCCGGGAGCCGGGAGGAGCTGGATTCCTGCCCGGAGCCTTGGGCACTTTTCCCTCTCTCCAGCCGGGATTTCTCGGGGTGCCCGCGGGGTCTGGGCGCTGTGACAACCACAGCCCAACCCTCGGAACATTCCAGCGGCTTTTCCCTCCTGGAACTCCCACCCCCGGCCCCATTTGGAGCTGGAAATGGCTCCTGAACACCTCTCGCCACATCCTTCCCCATGGAAGGAGGAATTCCTGCTTTTTTTTTCCCGGTCTCTGTCCCAGCTCTCCTCGGCCCTCCACACCCCGATAATTCCATTCCCGGTGAGTTCCCCGCTGCATTTATCGCTCCCATCCCTTCGGACTTTCACCTCGGGGCCAGCGGCGCACTTTGCTCTTTCCTTTAAAGGGACAAAAGGAAATTTCCAAGCCTCTGGAAAAAAAGGCTTTTGGAGGAGCTGCTGGTGCGGGGCAATAACCTGGGGATGACCCTGGAGCGAGGAATGGATGGGCTGGGGCCGGCCCGGGGTGGAGCAGAGCTCACCTGGAGCTCGCCTGGAGCTCACCTGGAGCCCACCTGGAGCTCACCTGGAGCTCACCTGGAGCTCTGGGCAGGGCCGTTTTAGGGCAGGATTTGGGATTTCTCACCTGGAGTTCACCTGGAGCTTACCTGGAGCTCACCTGGAGCTCACCTGGAGCTCACCTGCAGCTCACCTGGAGCCCACCTGGAGCTCACCTGGAGCTCACCTGGAGCTCACCTGCAGCTCACCTGGAGCCCACCTGGAGCTCACCTGGAGCTCACCTGGAGCTCACCTGGAGCTCACCTGCAGCTCACCTGGAGCCCACCTGGAGCTCACCTGGAGCTCACCTGGAGCTCACCTGGAGCTCACGGCAGGGACATTTTGGGCAGGATTTGGGATTTCTCACCTAGAGCTCTGGGCAGGGACATTTTTGGGATTTCTCACCTGCAGCTCACGGCAGGGCCATTTTTGGGGCAGGATTTGGGATTTCTCACCTGGAGCTCACCTGCAGCTCACGGCAGGGTCGTTTTGGGGCAGGATTTGGGATTTCTCACCTGGAGCTCACGTGGAGCTCTGAGCAGGGACATTTTGGGGCAGGATTTGGGATTTCTCACCTGGAGCTCTGGGCAGGGACATTTTGGGGCAGGATTTGGGATTTCTCACCTGGAGCTCACGGCAGGGACATTTTTGGGATTTCTCACCTGGAGCTCTGGGCAGGGCCGTTTTGGGGCAGGATTTGGGGTTTCTCACCTGGAGCTCTGGGCAGGGACATTTTGGGGCAGGATTTGGGGTTTCTCACCTGGAGCTCACGGCAGGGACATTTTTGGGATTTCTCACCTGCAGCTCACGGCAGGGCCGTTTTGGGGCAGGATTTAGGATTTCTCACCTGGAGCTCTGGGCAGGGACATTTTGGGGCAGGATTTGGGATTTCTCACCTGGAGCTCTGGGCAGGGACATTTTGGGGCAGGATTTGGGATTTCTCACCTGGAGCTCACGGCAGGGACATTTTTGGGGCAGGATTTGGGGTTTCTGAGCAGCGCGATGAAGGTGTCAGGCCCTGAGCAGAGGTGGGCGCTCAGCCTGCCCCGGGGGCTCTGAGGTGACGCCGTTTGGGCATTTCCAGGCTCTCACTCCCACAGGGAGAGAGGGCTTGGAAGGATGATCTCACCTTTCTAATTAAAAAAAAAGGGGGAAAAATTAAATAAATTAAATTTAAAAATACGGGTTTGTGGCATTGGATGCTCTGTAAAGATCAGTTCTCCTAGTCTAAAATGAAATCTAAAAAAAGAAAGAAAGATAAAAAATAATTTAAAAATGGGTTTGCGCCATTGGATGCTCTGCAAGTATCAGTTCTCCTAGTCTAAAAAAAAAAAAAAATAAAAAAAATTAAAATGGGTTTGCGCCATTGGATGCCCTGCAAATATCAGTTCTCCTAGTCTAAAATAATAATAAAAAAAATTAAAATTATATAAAAAAACCCAATTAAAAATGGGTGTGTGCCATTGGATGCGCTACAAATATCAGTTCTCCTAGTCTAAAATAATAATAATAAAAAATAAAAATGGGTTTGTGCCATTGGACGCTCTGCAAATACCAGTTCTCCTAGCCTAAAATAATCATAAAAAAAATTAAAAAAAAAAAAAAAAAAAAAAAAAAAAAAAACCAATTAAAAATGGGTGTGTGCCATTGGACGCTCTGCAAATACCAGTTCCCCTAGCCTAAAATAACAATAAAAAAAAAAAATTAAAAAACCAATTAAAAATGGGTGTGTGCCCTTGGATGCTCTGCTCGTCCCCTGAGCCATCCCAGCGGGCTCCCCCCAGCCCTGCCCACGCTGCAGGACAATCCCGGGGCTCGGGGCTCTGGGAAATTGGGGATTTCAGGAATTTCATCACCTCCCCCGGGCCGGGCTGTGCCCGGAGCCACCGGCGCTGAGAACCTTCCCCGGGCAGGGCCAGAAAAGGAGGATTTTCGGGAGAGAGCGGCGGCGGAGGATTGGGTTACAGACAGGCGACAGCTCAGCCTTTCATCCGCTCCCTCGGACCGAGAGAAGGAGGGGCTCAGCCGCTCGGGGGGATGGAGGACGATCGCTGGAACGCGATTTTCTCGCCGCTGTTGCATAACGAAAGCTCCCGGGGAAAAGCTCCTGCCTGAGCCGGAGCTCCGCTGCTCAAAGCGGCGATGGGGAAACCTCGGGAGCGCAGGAATTGCCGCACCGGGTCGGTCCCAGGCTCCGAGCAGCTCGGGCTCTGCCAGGGAGCCCCGCCTGAGCCATCAGGAAGCTGTAAAAAAGCCTCCGGGAGCCGATAATCTGCTTTTTATCCCCTCCCCTGAGCACACAGCCAAGGGCTCCGAGCTCCCAGAAGGCGCGGATTGCTTGTTAATGGGAGCTTGGAGGATGGGACCGCATTTTTAGCCTAAATTAATAATAATAATAATAATAAAAAGAGATAAAAACAATAAGGAGATGCCTGGGTTTGTGGCATTGGATGCTCTGCAAAAAGAATTAGAAAATGGGGTTGTGGTATTGGATGTTCTGCAAAGATCAGCTCGTTCTCTTGGTGTTAAAAAAAAAAAAGGAAGAAAGAAAAAATAAATATAAAAAAATAATTTAAAAATGGGTTTGTGGCATCGGATGCTCTGCAAAGATCAGCTCATTCTCCTGGCGTAAAAAAAATCCTCAAAAAAACCCCAAAAAGGAATATAAAATTTAATTTTAAAATGGGTTTGTGGCATCGGATGCTCTGTAAAGATCAGACCCGGGGAGCTGCTGGTCCCACCGGGCTCATCCCAGGCAGTAGGACAATCCCCGGGCTCCGGGAAATTTGGGATTTCGGGACCCCCCCGGAGCCCCCAGGACCCCCCCGGAGCCCAAACCCGCTCGGAGCCGCCTCTGGCACTCCGCAGCTCCTCTGCTGCCTTTCCTCCCGCACATTCCAAACGGCCCCACCTCGCAGATTTGGAGCAGAGCAGCACAAAGCTTCCATTCCCCCCTTCATTATCTTTTTTTTTTTTTCCTCCACACCGCGGCTCTGATTTAATTGGCGACAACTGGAAGCGGCTCATTCTCCGCGTGTGTGCGAGAGATTCGCTTCCACTTGGCCGCGGTTCAAGTGCCCGGGGGGTGACTCAGAATGGGTGGCAAAACTGTCTTTTCCTCACTTTTTCCCCCCTCCTTCTCCTCCTCATTTTTTACTGGGCGGCGGCGAAGAAAAAGCCACAAAACCCCCACCTCGAGGGCGAGTTATTCTCTTTTTTTTTTTTTCTCTTTTTTTATTTTTATGAGGTGGGTATTGTGAAGCCGGGCAATTGAATTTACAACAGCTTTGAGTACCCGAGTCTATCTGGCCCCTGTCAATGAGGAAAAAAAAAAAAAAAGGAAAAAAAAAAAAAAAGAAAAAAAAAAAAAGAAAAAAAGACACACATTAACCCTGAGCTCCGAGTTTCCCAGGAGTTTCAATAGGGCTCCCGAGTTGCCAAAGAGCCCGCTGCATACTCGATGAGACCCTTTTCTACCTCCTAATTACCCTGCCGACAATGGGGACGGGCTCTGCCCGCCGCTTTTGTGGGCTCGGGGAGGAATTTCTGGGCCCCCCCAAAAAAAAGCCGCCCAGGGTTGGGAGCAGGTCGCAGGCACGAGGCGTTTCCTCAGCTTCCAGCAGATTGTGGGTTTGTTTTTTTTTTTTCTTTTCCTTAGGAATCCTTCTGATTGCAAAACTCCCCATCGCTTTCTCCCCTCCCCTCCTCGATTTCTTACCCAAAGCCCTTCCAATTATCCTGAAATAAGGAGGAAGTCCAGTCTTAGAATTTTTTTTTTTTTTTTTGAGGATGAGCTCGTCCTTGCTCACTCTCAAACCAAAATGAAAAGGTGAGAGGAAAAAAAAAAAAAACTATTTCAAAGAGTTCCTTTATTGAAACACCTGCATTTTTTTTTTCTCTTTTCGGTTTTTTTTTTGGAAGTCTTCGACACAGGCACGCACACACCCACAGACCGACGGGATACAAACAACTTTGGCATTATAACTTTTTCAATATTTCATTACAAAACTATTTCTCCTTTATTATTATTATTATTATTAGTTTGTTCGTTTCTCTTCGTTTCCTTTTTTTTTTTTTTCTTTAAAAAAAGCATCTCAAATAAAGGCATTTTAAAGGAGTAAAAATACGAGTCGAGAGATCCCAACCTCTGAAAATAATAAATACCACGTTCAATAGCGAGGTCCTTTTTCTTCCTTTCCGCTTAAATCTGCTTTTCCTTTTTTTTAAAAAAAAAAAAAAAACCAAACCAACCCCCAAAACATAGCAGGGGGCTCCATACAACGGAGCCGACGAGAGGGATTTTGATGGGGTTTTTTTTATGGTTTTTTTTTGGAGCTTTGTGAAGGACTCGGAGAAGTCACCAGGGTCTCCAGACGGATTCGCTGCTGCGTTCCCCCAGGGGACTCCCGGCTTGAGACGCCGGCCCGATGCTGCCCCCAAATGATGTCAAACCCTGCACCGGCGACACCGAGGGAGTGGCGGCCGCGTTCCCGGCGCCTCCTCCTCCTCCTCCTCCTGCTGCTGCTGCTGCCGCCAGCGGCACGTTGGCGTTGGCGTAGAGAGGAACGAGGGGCGCGGGGCTGCCGGGGAAAGCCGCGTTGGGGATGAGGAAAGCGAATTGCCCGTCCGTGGCCGGCACCAGCTGGAATCCGCCGTAAACTTTGGGCGACAGAGCTTCGGCCGGGCTGAGCTTGCAGGGCACGGGCACGGCTCCAGCTGTGGCCGGCGGCAGCTGGACCTGCTGCTGCTGCTGCTGTGCCAGATGTGCGGGCTGCGCGGGGGGAGGCGGCGGAGGAGGCGGCGGTGGGTAGTTCATGGCCACGATCTGACCCAGGCACGCCGAGAGGTGGCTCAGGAGGCGAGCGCGGACGTCGGCGTTGACCCCTTCGCAGGTGGACAGGAACCGGGTCACCTCGTTCATGCACTCGTTGAAACCGGCCCGGTATTTGCCCAGGACCGTGGGGTCGGCGCTGAGAGCGGCTGTAGGAGGGGATGGGGAGTGAGGAGGGGGCGGCAGGTCAGGGGCAGCTCCGGAGGACCGGCCCCGATAACCTGGCCCCGATAACCTGTCCCCAGTCCCGGGTGTGTCTGGAGCCCGGTTCCCAGTCCACTGTCCCTAATCCCAGATCTGGAGCCCGGTTCTCAGTCTTCTGTCCCTAACCCCGGTTCTACAGCCCAGTTCCTGATCCTCTGTCCCTAACCCCGGTTCTAGAGCTCGGTTCTCGGTCCTCTGTGCTCAACCCCGGTTCTGGAGCCCGGTTCCTGGTCCTCTGTCCCTAACTCCGGTTCTGGACCCCGGTTCCTGGTCCTCTGTCCCTAACCCCAGATTTGGAGCCCGGTTCCCGGCCCCCAGCCCCGGTCCGGAGCCAGGTTCCCTGTAAACAGCCCCGTCCCGGTCTCCTGTAGCCAGCTCCAGTCCTCAGCCACTGGGTCAGAGTCCGGTTCCCGGTGCCCTGCCTTCGGTGCGGATCCCCGATGCCCTCTCCTCAGCTCCCGGTGCAGACCCCGATCCCGGTCCCCGATCCCGATCCCCGGTGCGGCTCCCGGTGCCCCCGGGCCCGGCACTCACCGGTCATCTGCGCCCGCTGCAGGTTCCGCAGGTGCTTGACGGTCATCTCCAGGATGTCCGCCTTCTCCAGCTTGGAGTGCCGCGAGCTCTGCGGGACAAGAGCGGCTCGGTCAGGGCTGCCCCGGGGCCGGGCGTCCGTCCGTCCGTCCATCCATCCATCCGTCCATCCATCCATCCCCCGGTGTCCCCCAGAGCCCCACTTACGTCCTTCTTGAGCGCGTCCAGGATGAGCGTCTTGAGCTGCCCCAGGCTCTCATTGATCCGCGCCCGGCGCCGCTTCTCCATGATGGGCTTGGAGGACTGCGGGGGCAGAGCGGAGCCGGTCAGCGCCCCCCGCACGACCCCCGGGGACCTCCCCCTCCCCAAAAAACCACCCCAGAGCCCCGCGTCATGCCCCGACCATCACCGACCTCAGCACGGCCGCGGGCTTGCCGCCATCCAGCTCCGCCGCCACCGCTGCTGCGCCCCGACCGGCACCCTCCTCCTCCTCCTCCTCCTCCTCCTCCATTTACCTTCCGGTGCTCGCTGGCGCTCCGCGGCTTGTCCGGCGTGTGGCTGGCGCTGGCGGGCGCGCCGGCGATGGGCGACGCGGTGGGTTTCTCCATGCCCGTGTCGGCGGGCATGGCCGGAGGGGGAGACGGCGAACGGGAGCCGGGGGCGGGGGGGCAGAACGGAGCCGAAGGAGGGCGGACGGCGGGGGAAGGCGGCGGGTGGCTGCGGGGACGAGGCGGAGGGGGCGATGGCGGCGCGGGCGCGTGCGGCGGCGGGCGCGGGGCGCGTGCGGCGGGCGCGGGGCGTGCGGTCGGTGCGGGCGGCGCCCCCCGCCCCTCGCCCGCGCCCTTTTATAGGCCCCGGCGGCGGCGCCCATTCGTGTGAACCCGCCGCCGCCGCCGTTCCCACACTCCCGCCCAGCCAATCAGCGCCCGGCCCGCGCCTCGCGCCCGCGCGTCCCGCCTTCCTATTGGCCCGCGCCTCAAGACCCCGCCCCGCCCCGTCACGCGCGCTGAGGGAACGCCCCGCCCAGTCCGCCCCCTCAGAGAGGCCACGTGGGGTGAGGGAGGAGGAGCCGTGAGGGAGGAGGGGGAAAATGGAGGGTGGGGTGTGAGGGGAGAGCGCGGGCGGGGCTGGCCCCGGGCACCGCCGCCGCGCTGGCCCCGGCCGCGGCCCCGCTCGGCTGTGACACCCGGCCCCGGGGGCGGCGGCGGCGGCGGCGGCGGCTGGCGCGGCACGCGAGGCCAACGGGGCGGGGAGCGCGGGGCGGCCGCCCGGGCTGCCATTGGCTGGCGGGGGCGCCGCTGTCAATCAAAGCCGGCTCTTGGCGCCCGATGCGCTCCCCCTCCCCGTTCCCATTCCCATTCCCATTCCCGTTCCTCCTCCTCCTCTCCTCCTCCCCGTTTTCCCCCGTCCGAGCACGTGCCGGAGCGCTCCCGGCTCCATGGGAAAACCCCGCCCCGCCGGCGGCAGCCGCCTTCCCCCGCCGCTTCCCCGGCTCCTGCGCAGCCCGCGGCGGCCGGCCCGGCCGGGGAGCAGCTGCCTGGGAACGGGGGGTGATGCCCCAGCGCCTCGTCCCGCCCCGGTGATCCCCCGGTACCCGGAGACCCCCCGGGTTAACCGGGGATGGAAGGGGCAGGATCCCCCCTGCAGTATTGGGGGACCCCAATTCTGTCCCCCTCGTCCTTATTTCTCCTGATTCTCCCCTCCCGCAGCCCCCGGGGCAAATCCCGGTGTGGGGCTCCTCTCCCCCGGTGATGCTCCGGTACCCCGGGAACCCCCGGTTTAACCGGTCAGGAAAGGTCAGGACCCCCCCTGCACTCTTTGGTGACCCCCATTCTGTCCCTCTGGCCTTTATTCCCCCCATTCTCTCCTCCTGCAGCCCCCCGGGGCAAATCCCGGTGTGGGGCTCCTCTCCCCCGGTGATGCTCCGGTACCCGGTGATCCCTCTGGTTTACCGGGGCTGGAAGGGGCAGGACCCCCCCTGCAGTATTGGGGGACCCCCATTCCATCCCCCTCGTCCTTATTTCTCCTGATTCTCCCCTCCCGCAGCCCCTTGGGAGCAAATCCCGGTGTGGGGGCTCCTCTCCCCCGGTGATGCTCCGGTACCCGGAGACCCTCCGGTTTAACCGGTCAGGAAAGGTCAGGACCCCCCTGCACTCTTTGGGGACCCCAATTCCCTCGTCCTTATTTCTCCCGATTCTCCCCTCCCGCAGCCCCCCGGGGCAAATCCCGGTGTGGGGCTCCTCTCCCCCGGTGATGCTCCGGTACCCGGTGATCCCTCTGGTTTACCGGGGCTGGAAGGCTCAGGACCCCCCCTGCAGTATTGGGGGACCCCAATTCCATCCCCCTCGTCCTTATTTCTCCCGATTCTCCCCTCTCGAAGCCCCCGGGGCAAATCCCGGTGTGGGGGCTCCTCTCACCCGGTGATGCTCCGGTACCCGGAGACCCCCCGGTTTAACCGGTCAGGACCCCCCGGGAATCCTGAGGGACCCCTCAGTGTCCCCACCCTCAGTGTCACCCCCTCAGTGTCCCCACCCTCAGTGTCCCCACCCTCAGTGTCACCCACCCTCAGTGTCACCCCCTCAGTGTCACCCCCTCAGTGTCACCCCCTCAGTGTCCCCACCCTCAGTGTCACCCCCTCAGTGTCACCCACCCTCAGTGTCACCCCCCTCAGTGTCACCCACCCTCAGTGTCCCCCCCTCAGTGTCCCCACCCTCAGTGTCACCCCCTCAGTGTCCCCACCCTCAGTGTCACCCCCTCAGTGTCACCCGCTGTCCCTTTAGGAAATCCCCAAACCCCGGGGCTCAGGGGTCCCGGTGCCGTATCCCAAAGAAAAATCCCTTTATTGTGGCCCCGCCGTCATTAACCGAGCTCCTCCCGGCTGATTTCAACCCCGGCCTCTTTTTAAAGGCCTTTTTTTTTATTATTATTATTTTTTTATTCGGGGGAATGCGGCCCTGGTGTGAAAAGCTGGCTGCTGCTGCAGGCTTTAATCTTTTAATAATCATAAATTGGGAATTAGCTGCTCAGAGGCCGGCAGCTGAAATCGGGAGGATTCCTCAGCTGGAAAAACGCTGCTCCTTTTTTTTTTTTTTTCCCCTTTTCCTCACCCCGTTCTGAAGGATAAAAATGAGATTTTTTTTTTTTTTTTCGGGAAACTCTGAGGAAAACACGTCCTGAAAACCCTGAGGGCGAGCCGCCTGAGTTTGTGGGAATTCTTTGGGAGGAGAAAAGGGAAGCGCACGTTGGATTTAATCCCCATTGTTGGCCTGACTCCTGCTCGGCTTTTTACGAACAGATCCCGGGGGGAAAAGGAAAAGGGAAGGGAAGAAGGAAGGAAAAGGATGGGGAAAAAAGGCAAGGAAAAGGATGGAAAAAGATGGAAAAAAGGGAAAGGAAAAAAAAAAAGAAAAAAGGGGGGAAAAGACGGAAAAATAGAAAGAAAAAAAAAAAAATGGGGAAAAGAAGACGGAAAAGAGGGAAAGAAAAAAAAAAGGAGGAAAAGGGGAAAGAAAAGGAAAAAAAATTAAAATGAGGAAAAAAGACGGGGAAAAAGCAGGGAAAGCAAAGCCCTTGGAAGTGTTCCCAGTCTCCGGCTGATCGGATCCCGGCCCTTTCATCTCTGGAGCAATTCCAGGTGCTTTGGCACATCCCGGCCCCGGCAGCATCCTCCCTCCCGCAGACATCAAAGGCTCCAGGAGAATTCATTTATTCCAGGAGCCTTTTCCTCTCTCTCTCTCCCCAAGGCACACGTGACCGAGGAACGGCAATTCCGGGCTGAATTATGATTTTTTTATTATTATTTTTGCTCTGTGGGAGGCGTTGTTTTTGTCAATGGCATCGAAGTGGAGCCCCGTTCCTCTGTGAAAAAAAAAATAATAATAAAGGGTGCAGGTTGTGTCCCTGAGGAGGACTAAATGTTAGAATAAATGTTATTAAAGGGCTTTTTTTTTTTTTTTTTTCTTCTATTTTTATTCTTTTTGGAGTGTCATTGCAAAGGTTCAGGGCTCTCAGTTCCCTTCTGAGAGCAATAAACTGCACAACAACAGCCCCTTGCGCAATTCCCCCCTCGAAAAGAAGGCCGGCTGTAAAAAAAAAAACACGCCAAAAACAATCCCGGGAGGAAATCAGTCATCATCAAAATAAAAATAATAATAATAATAAAAAAATAACGTCATCATCATATTCAAAATAAAAATAATGATAATAAATATATATATATATAACGTCCCTCCCTCGGCAGCTGGTTGTGAATGCGTTAATTACGTAATTACAGTGGGAAAAAAAAATTAAAAAAAAAAAAAAAGGAGTCATGAATGCAGGATTTCAGCAGGATCCACATGGAGTGATGCAATTCCCAGGCTGGGAGCAGCTCTGGGAGCCTGTGCTCCTCTCCAGAGGGAATTCAGGGATAATTCAGGGAATTGTTCTCCTGTGCTCCTCTCCAGAGGGAATTCAGGGAATTGTTCTCCTGTGCTCCTCTCCAGAGGGAATTTCAGGGATAATTCAGGGAATTGTTCTCCTGTGCTCCTCTCCAGAGGGAATTTCAGGGATAATTCAGGGAATTGTTCTCCTGTGCTCCTCTCCAGAGGGAATTCAGGGAATTGTTCTCCTGTGCTCCTCTCCAGAGGGAATTTCAGGGATAATTCAGGGAATTGTTCTCCTGTGCTCCTCTCCAGAGGGAATTCTGGGGATAATTCAGGGAATTGTTCTCCTGTGCTCCTCTCCAGAGGGAACTCAGGGAATTGTTCTCCTGTGCTCCTCTCCAGAGGGAATTCTGGGGATAATTCAGGGAATTGTTCTCCTGTGCTCCTCTCCAGAGGGAATTCCGGGGATAACTCGGGTCCAGAAGGAATTCCAGGGATAACTCCGGGAATTGTTCCTGTTCTGAGCCCCTGACAGCACTACCGCCCCCCTCCTCTGATTTCCCCCATCCTCAGGGTTCAAATCCTGGGAAAATCTCCTTGGATTTCCCATTGATCTGGATGATCCCATTCCAGACGAGGCCTGGATTCTGTCCTCCCCCAGGACTGCCTTTGGGGGAGGTTTTCTGTGTTTATTTTATATATTTGGGGGTTTATTTGTTGTTTTATCCTCACCTTTCCACCTCAGGGTTCAAATCCTGGGGAAATCCCATCTCCTTCCATCCCACATGAGGCCGGGGTTCTGTCCTCCCCCAGGATTGGCGGTTTTGGTTTGTTCATTTAAAATTTGGGGGTTTTTTTCATTGTTTTATCCCCACCTAACCCCACGTTTGGATGGCCCAGGCCCTTTTCCCACCCTGAGGGGTTTTTACACCCTTTTAGGGGCACACGATGGGGACGGGATGGGGACACAAACCCTGTCACCTCCCGGAGCTGTGACAGCTGTGGCCAGCTGTGGCCAGCTGTGCCTGCCCAAACCTCCCAGCCCAGAGCCCAGAGAATTCCCTGTTGGCACTCCGGGAGCGAGGAGGTGGGGAAAGATCCCCTGGGACATGCCGAATTTGGGGAATTTGGGGGATATCAGGGAAAAGGGGAGCGTTGGGGTGTCGGGGTGGGGAGAGGTGCTGAGCACAGCCGCCCTCCCCGAGGCTTTTCCTCCTCTAAAGCCGCTTTTCTCCCCATTTTCCATCCCTTTCCCAACGATTTTCTCACCCCTGTGAGGCCCAAGGGAATAAAAAAAGCCAGGATCCTGCAACGGCAGCTGGGATAAACGGATTTACCCCGCTGCATTCACCCCCCTGCAGCTGGAATTGCAATCATTTTATTTCTTCCATCCCGCAATTCCTGCCTTGAGCTGGGGATAATTCGGGTTTCCCAGCTTGGGATAATTTGGATTTTCCAGCCTGGGATAATTCCAGTTTTCCATCTTGGGATAATTCGAGTTTTTCAGCTTGGGATAATTCAGGTTTTCCAGGTCGGGATAATTCAGGTTTTCCAGTTTGGGATAATTCAGGTTTTCCAGGTTGAGATAATTTGGGTTTTCCAGCTTGGAATAATTTGGGTTTTCCAGTTTGGGATAATTCAGATTTTCCAGTTTGGAATAATTTGGGTTTTCCAGGTTGGGATAATTCGGGTTTTCCAGCTTGGAATAATTTGGATTTTCCATCTTGGGATAATTCAGGTTTTCCAGCTTGGGATAATTCAGGTTTTCCAGTTTGGGATAATTCAGATTTTCCAGCTTGGGATAATTTGGGTTTTCTAGTTTGGGATAATTCAGGTTTTCCATCTTGGGATAATTCGGGTTTTCCAGTTTGGGATAATTCAGGTTTTCCAGTTTGGGATAATTTGGGTTTTCTAGTTTGGGATAATTCAGGTTTTCCAGTTTGGGATAATTTGGGTTTTCCAGGCTGGAATAATTCGGATTTTCCATCTTGTGCCGGGGCACTGAAAGCCTTTAAAACAACCTCTGGCTGGAGACTTGGGATTTTCCTTCTCGGGGCTTTATCACAAAGTCCCCGTGATTCCTCTTGGCCTTGGCCTATATATTTAATCTTGATCCCTTTATAAAAAAAAACCCCACCACCCTCGTGCTCATCCACGGCGAGATGTTTTTAAATAAAAACAGCTTAAAAGCTTGGAATTCTGGCGGTGTGAGAGAGAGGGGCTGGGAATGCCGATCCCGGGGCTGGGGAGGTGACGAGGGGACAGGGGACACACCGCTGCTGCTGTCCCCACTTGTCCCTGCCCCGTCCCCGCGTCCCCCTTTGGGCCCTAAACCCCGTTTTATTACATCCAACCCGCTGGAAATTCGGGAAAATCCACGGAAAACTCGGCGGCCGAAGGGGGAAGAGGCTCATAAAAGGTTTCCTGGGGGTGGGGTGATTTTGGGGGTTTTGGGGTTTTTTGGGGGGGTTTTGGGTTTTTTTGGGGGGGTTGGGGTGGTTTTTTTTTGGTTTTTGGGGGGTTTTTGGGGGGGTTGGGGTTTTTTGGGGGGTTGGGTGTTTTTTTGGGGAGGTTGGGGATTTTTGGGTTTTTTTGGGGTTTTGGGGGGGTTTGCTGTGTTTTTTGGGGTTTTTTTGGGGGGGGGGGTTGGGAGGTGTTTTTTGGGGAGTTTGGGGTTTTTTGGGGCGCTGTTTGCTCGGGGCACTGTTGGGAGGACAGCTGGGGCTGCTCGGCCTCTCCAGCGCCGCTTTTCCCGGGGATTGGCCTCTAATCCCGGCGGGATTTCCCCGGCCTTGATCCCATCCATCACTCCGGGATGTGTCACGGGGAATGCTGCGGCAGAAATGAAGACATTTAAGGGCTGGCAGCTCATGAGGAGGGCTTTTTTTTGCCTCTTTTAATTTTTTTTTGCCTTTTTTGACCCTTTTTTTTTTTTTTTTGGTTTTCTTTTTTTCCCTTTTTTTTAATTTTTTTTAAACTTTTTTTAAATTTTTGCCTTTTTTTTTTTTTTGGTCGTTGTTGTTTTGTTTTGTTTTGGTTCTTTGGGTGTTTTTGGTTTTTTTGGTTTTTTGCTTTTTTGGGTTTTTTTTTCGGCCAGCCCATAACAGATAACAAATTACAGCCCTGAGCATCCCACGGCAAAGAAAAAAAACCCAAAAACAACCCCACAAAAAAAACTTCCCCCTCCCGTGGCCTCTGTTGTCCCCGCAGAGTTTCCATCTCTAATCAGCTAAAATTAATTAGCGAGGGGTCACGTGGCCTCCAAAATCCTCCCCACCCCAAGGAAGGGTTTGGGGAAGTTTTTGTGTCCTGATCTGTCCCGTCCCTGCTGTGGGGACAGATCCAGGGCCACTCGGGGACATCCCCAACGGTGTCAGAGCAGGGAAAAATCCAGAGAAAATCCGTTTTCCAGGGAAAAATCCAGAGAAAATCCATTTTCCAGGGAAAACTCCAGAGAAAATCCGTTTTCCAGGGAAAAATCCAGAGAAAATCCAGAGAAAATCCAGAGAAAATCCATTGTCCAGGGAAACTCCAGAGAAAATCCATTTTCCAGGGAAAAATCCAGAGAAACTCCAGAGAAAATCCATTGTCCAGGGAAACTCCAGAGAAAATCCGTTTTCCAGGGAAAAATCCAGAGAAACTCCAGAGAAAATCCGTTTTCCTGGGAAAAATTCGGAGAAGATCCATTTTCCAGGGAAAATCCACAGGCTCCAGCTCCAGCTCAGCCATTTCCCTGTTACCCAAAATCTGGATATTTCCAGGTGTCAAAAGCTCCGGAGTCGAGGCCAGAGGCTCTTCCAACTTTTATTTAAATCTGATTTTGGTCCAAAAAACCCCCCAAAATCCTCTTGGGAAGGGCTGTAACCACTGGGCACTGGGGGAATTCCCGATCCCTGGAATTGTTCAGGAATCTCCTGGATGTGGCTGGAGGATATCGTGAGCTGGGTGCTGCCCTGAGGCTCTGGCCTTGAGGCTTCTCCCAACCTCTGGAATTCCACAATTCCCTGATTCCCGTGGATCCACCAGGAGTGCCCAGGAGTGCCTCAATCCTGATTTTCCCTCTGGATTCCAGGAGCCAAATCCCAGCAAAAAAAAAAAAAAAAATCCCAGGAGTTCTTCCAGCTGAAACGGGAGAGATTTCCAAGAAAATTCTAATTAACTCCTCTCCATCCCACCTTTTCAGGACATTCCCTTTGGAGGGCTCCAGAAAATCTCCGTCTGCACTAATTAATTAACTCCTCTCCATCCCACCTTTTAATTCCTTTTCGAGGCCTGGGAGCTGCAGGAATCTCTTCCCCTTAGAAATGGAGATTTTTTTAATTTATTTTTTTTTTCTTCTTTCATTTTTTTGCTCTTTTTCACCAGGAAGCGAATGAGCTTTAATTTCTTTTCTCCCTCTCTTCTCCTCCTTCCCCGCCCTCGGAGATTTTCCTCAAAGGAAAGACAAAAAACCCCTCATTTTTTGGGAAGGGTGAAGATTTCGCCGGGGTTTTGTCTCCCCGAGTTGCTGAGAGCTGAGGAGGAGCTGGCACACAGAATCACCCGGCTGATTGAGGCAGATGTTCCCTTCTTCTGCAAAACCAAAAAAACAACCCCGAGCTGCTGACTTCCCCTTCCCTGGGAAACATCTTGAAAAGGCAAAAAAAAGGAGAGGAGACGCGTTTTATGCGGATTTTCCACATCCCAACGCTCCCTCCTCGCACCCAGGGGTCCCTTTTAGGGGCTCCTGCTCCTCTGGGGACTTTGGGGACAGAGAAAAGGGGCTGAGCCTCATCCTGAGCGTGCAGGAGGCAGAAAATCGAGTCAATCAGGGGCAGCCTTGGGCAGAAAAATCTCCTGCCACACTCGGTGCCCACGCTGGTGTTAATTATCTGAGGGGTTTAAAGCCCAGCCACAATTCCACATTCAGATATCCCTGGGTGGTGAGGATGGGACGTTTCTGGCGGGGTTTTGGGTCAGCACTCAATAAAAATGTCATTTTGTCCATGGGGTGATGGTGGCACCAGCCCCTTTTTGTGCCCTGGAGCCGGGCACAGGTTCCCGAGGGTGAGGAAGGTTCATTCCTCCTCCTCCTCCTCAGATTGCTGCTGCTGCTTCCAGGGTTTGGGGAATCCCTCTGGGAGCAGGGGAATGATGGTTCCTAAGGGACACAGGAGCATAAAAACCCTCATGGGAATCCTTTTATCCCTCAAAGGGATTTTTTTTCCCCCCAAAGAGCAGGAGAACCCCGTCTGCCACCCAAACACGTTCCTCTGCTGGTTCTGTCTGACACCACAGTGACACTGAGCCCGAGATTCAAAAAGCTAAAAATTACCTTTTATTTCTGGGCCGTGTCTCCCTTTTCTGCCATTTCACACAGACCAATCCCATGGGGGACACAAAGGCAAAAGCTCTTCGCTGCCATTGCTCAGAGCAGAGGGACACCAAGGAGAAGTCCCTCCTGGGGAAAGGGATGGAGAACAAAGTGACAGCCACAGAAACATTCCTCCTGCTCACAGAAAATTCCCTGGGGAAGGAATTCCAGAAAACCAAAACTCCTCAGGAGCAGAAGCAGGGTTACATCCCATCCCTGGAGGTGTCCAAGGAACTGGTGACAAGTGGGGACAAACTGGGCTCAGCTTCAACTCGATGACCTCGGGAGGAATTTCCATCCTTGGCCATTCCAGGATTCTGGACTGGGATCAGGAATTCTGGTCTGGGAAGGCCCCAAACTGAATCTTTTTCTCTCTCAAAACAAGAATGACCCAAAACCTCCCCAGATCCTGGAGCTGTTGGTTTGTTTCCCCTCAGTTCTCCCAAGGGAATCAGGAATTCTGGTCTGGGAAAGTCCCAAACTGATTTTTTTCCCCTTCTGCCTCCCAAAACACGAACGACCCAAAAATTCCAGACCCCAAATCTCGGAGTTTGTTTTCCCTCCATTCCCCCGAGGGTTGTTTGATGACAAGGGACAAAGGACAGACCCCAAAAAGTGTCCCAGCCCCCAGAGAACTCCAGAGTGTGAACAAACCGAGATTTTCCCCCTCAAAAAATTCAATTTTAGGCCTGGAACGAACCGTCCCGGCTCTCGGGGAATTCCATCCGCTCTTCCCCCAATGCCTCAGTGCGCGGCTTTAAAGGAAATTTCTCCCCTCTTCTGGATTAGTGACCCATTCTAAGAGCTCCTCGTTGCCCCCAGCTCACAAAAGGGGCCGAGCCGGAGATGAAGAGTTGACAAAAAAGGTTTGTAGGAAGCCGGTGGAGCCCTTTTAAAAGAGAATAAACTGCCGCTGCTGCGTCTGGGTCGAGTTAATCTGATTAAGGCCAAGCTCATCAACAGCCCCCAGTGAAAGGGATGAGGGGAGGGCAGGGGAAGGGAAAAAAAACCCAAAAAAAAGGAGAAAAAACCAAACCCCAAGGATTCTTTGAGCAGAGAAGTCAAACAAACCCCTTTGTGGGGGAGCGCGGCCGCCTGCAGATGGCAAAAGGACAAATCTGCTCCCGGCAAAGCAAACAGCGCTGAGCGCTTTTTTCCCTCTCTCTCCATCCTTCCTTTTTGCCCAGGTATGGGAAGGGAGACTCGAGGGGATTGAGGGAAACTGGAGGGAAAAAAGGGGCTGGGAAATGTCCCGGATTGCTGAGTGCAGCCTTGGCCTTATTCCGGAGGAGTTTTGGTTCCCTGAAATTCATTTTTCAGGGAATTTTTCAATAAAAAGGAGGAATGTTTTTATAACTGTAATTTTGTTATTTATTCTTTTTTTTTAGGAGGGATTTCTCCTTGGTGTCCCTCTGCTCTGAGCAATGGCAGCGAAGAGCTTTTGCCTTTGTGTCCCCATGGGATTGGTCTGTGTGAAATGGCAGAAAAGGGAGACACGGCCCAGAAATAAAAGGTCATTTTTAGCTTTTAGAATCTCGGGCTCTGTGTTCTCTGTGGTGTAAAACAAACAGCCTCAGGTGGGGGCTCCAAACCTCCTTTGGCAGCACATTCCAAATTTTTATATAAAGGGGCTTTTCCAGCACGGAAAACACAACTCTGGAGAACTCCAGCTCGAGGGGACACGGAATTCTCAGTTTTCCAGCACTTCCCAAGTGTCCCAGGAGCTGCCTGGTGAATCCAGAGGCTCCCCACACGCTGGGCTGTGATCCTGGATCCACAGGCTGGCTCTCGCCCCCCAGGTTTTAACAACTGGAAAGTTTGGGTTCGAATTTTTAAAAAAAATTTTAAAAAAATTATAAAAATAATTATTAAAAGGAATAAAAAAAAATAAGAAATAAGGAATAAAAAATAAGGAATGAAAACAAGGAATAAAATATTTTTAAGGAATAAAAAAATAAGGAATAAAAAATAAGGAATGAAAAAAAGGAATAAAAAATAACTAAATACAATTAAAAAAAAACCAAAACAAAACAAACAAAAAACCAAAAAAACCAAACAAACAACAGCAACAAAACCAACTAAACCCCTCCAAACCCCAAAATAAACAGGGAAAGAAAAGGAACTGGGGCCTCGAGGAAGGCAGGATTTCTCCCGACCTCATTATGTGCTAATTGGGGTTTTACCAAGGCCGGCCCCGAGCAGGTGGCCGGGGACAAGCGGTGACAGCGCAGTGACATCAGGACAACGCCCGGGGATGTGGCTCCTCCCGCCTCAGCCCCGCCTGCCGCCCCATGAATGATTAATTAATCCATTAATGAGACACCTCTCTGCCAGGGGAGGGCTGGAATTAAACCTGGAGCTGGGCATAAAAAAAAAAAAAAAAAAAAAAAAAAAAAAAAAAAAAAAAAAAAAAAAAAAAAAAAAAAAAACCACCAAATGAGAGCTGGAAAAGGGAGTGGGAAACTGGGCCTGGAATGGGGAGTTTGGGGAATATTCGGGGATTAACTGTGGGGATTGAAGCCTGGAAAGGTGGTCACGGGGGATATCTGGGGTCTGAGGATGTGGAGAGAGTGATTCTGAGCCGTGGAGACACTCAAAGTGTTGGGAAAAGCAGCAGGAACGGGACGGGAATTGCAGCAGGAACAGAGTGCAGGAAATGCAGCAGGAAAAGGATGGGAAATGCAGCAGGAACATGATGGGAAATGGAGCGGGAACTGGATGGGAAATGCAGCGGGAACAGGGTGGGAAATGCAGCAGGAATAGGGTGGGAAATGCAGCAGGAGATTAAAAGGAAATGCAGCAGAAACAGGGTGCAGGAAATGCAGCAGGAACTGGATGGGAAATGCAGCAGGAACAGGATGGGAAATAGAGCAGGAACAGGATGGGAAATGCAGCGGGAACAGGACGGGAAATGCAGCAGGAGATTAAAAGAAAATGCAGCAGGAATGGGACGGGAAATGCAGCAGGAACTGGATGGGAAATGCAGCGGGAACAGGACGGGAAATGCAGCAGGAGATTAAAAGAAAATGCAGCAGGAATGGGACGGGAAATGCAGCAGGAACTGGATGGGAAATGCAGAAGCAGCACGTGGGGAGAAGAAGGAACATCTCCTCCCTCCCCTCCCAGTTCCGCGCTGGAATCTCCTTCCCCGGAGCCACCCAAGAGGCAAAATTCCCGCTTTAGGCACCCGAGGTCTGGCCGAGCTCCAAGCCCAAATCCCTCCCGGGCTGCTCGCGGCCATCCCTGGAGCCGGCAGAGCTCCAAAATCCTCCTCCAGCAGCTCCTGGGAGCTCTCAGCACCTCGGCATGGGCTGGGCGAGGAGCCAGCCGCAGCAAAAGCAGCTCAGGATGGAAAAGGCAGAGCTGAACTTTGGGAATTTGGAATTCCCGAGGCTGAGGAGGGCTGCAGGCTGTTTGCCTCCACTCTGCGGAATCCTCCACCGACGTTGTTTTCCAGGAATTGTCTCCCAGAACATCCCAGCAAAGAGCCGCTCACCCTTATTGTAGTGAAACAACCTCCAGCTCCAGGGGAGGAATTTCCCCATGGAAAGGCCACGAAAATTTGGAATTTTTGAGCTGCCCAAGGAGGTTTGGAGTCCCCACCTGAGGCTGTTTGTTTTACAACACAACGACACAGACCTCGAGATTCGAAAAGCTAAAAATGACCTTTTATTTCTGGGCCGTGTCTCCCTTTTCTGCCATTTCACACAGACCAATCCCATGGGGGACACAAAGGCAAAAGCTCTTCGCTGCCATTGCTCAGAGCAGAGGGACACCAAGGAGAAGTCCCTCCTGGGGAAAGGGATGGAGAACAAAGTGACAGCCACAAAAACATTCCTCCTGCTCACAGAAAATTCCCTGGGGAAGGAATTCCAGAAACCCAGAACACCTCAGGCACAAACCCAGGGTTTCACTCCATCCTCTCCCAAGGCTCTGGCATTTCACCGCCACCTTCCCCGCGCCGCTCGGCAAAGAGGGGAGGAAAAAATAAAAAGGCTTTAATGAAAAATTTAAAGGCCGGCGTGTGTCTTAAAATAAATTCCCATCCAGGCTGAAATTTCACAGCGGCTGCTGAATGTCTCTGTCTCTCTCTGCAGGACTTGTGTGAGGAGGGGAGAAAAACAATTTCTTTCCTCCTTTTTTTCCAAAGGGGAGGAAAAAAAAAATATCGTGGCCTTGCTGGGCCGGGGGGACACGGAGCCGGCTGCTCCGGAGGGGTGCGAGGTGATGGATGTAATTAAAAGCCCCTGGATGTAATTAAAAAGCCCCGGGAGGAGGCAGAGAGAACAATAAGTGGACGCCGCTTCTCTGGCGGCTGAGAGCTGATGTTCCCGGACGTGGAACATATGGGGTTTTCAATAATGGATAAACGCTTTCCAAGGGGACCTGGAAATGTCGGGTTTTAATGAGGACGTGCCTGAATTCCTCCCGAAATTCACCTTTTTTCTGCTCTCCCAACTGTCCCCAGGTCCTGTCACAGCTGCTACAGAACCTGAGGGTTCCAGAGGGCTCAATCCCCCAATAAAATCCCCCCCAAATATCTCCCCCAATAAAATCCCCCCCAATAAAATTCCCCCCCAAAAAATTCTCCCAATAAAATCCCCCCAATAATTCCCCCCAATAAAATTTCCCCAATAAAATCCCCCCCAAAAAAACTCCCCCCCAAAATTCCCCCAATAAAATCCCCTCCAAAATATCCCCCAATAAAAGCACCCCAAAATATCCCCCCAAAATTCCCCCAATAAAAGCCCCCCAATAAAAGCCCCCCAAAATAACCCCCAATAAAATCTTAAAAAAAAAAAAAAATTGCCCAAATAAAATCCTCCCCAAAAAAACTCCCCCCCAAAATTCCTCCAATAAAATCCCCCCTAAAATTTCCCCCAATAAAATCCCGGCTGGATTAGGGTCAGCCCAGCAGGGTCAGCCCAGCTTCTCTGCTGTGGGGTCTTTAAATCCCAGGAAAATCCCCTGGGATTTATTTCGTGTCCCCACACGGAATTTTTGGTGACTCAGGGACCCTCCAGAGATCCGGATTTTGCCTCTTTTCCAGGCGATCCCTCTGGAAAATCGATGGGATTGGGTAAATGGGATTTTCCCCCATCAGGGTTTGGGTTTTGTCGCGCCACCAGAGGTGACAATCAGAGGGAAAATGTCCCGGCCCCGCCCTTGGCTCCGAGCCCCAAACATCTGTGAGCCCCAGGGGAACTCTGATCCCCAAAACCCCACAGCTCAGTCTCCCAAACCTGATTCCCGGGGAATTCTGGACAACTGGAGCCCGGAATTGTGGGACTGGGTTGGCCTTTTGAGGGATTTGGTCGTTTTTTGTGAGATTGGGTCAAATTTTGTGGGTTTGGGGTTTTTTTGTGGGCTTGGGTCAATTTTTGTGGGTTTGGGTTGGTTTTGGTGGGATTGGGTTGGTTTTGGTGGGATTGGGTTGGTTTTGGTGGGATTGGGTTGGTTTTGGTGGGATCGGGTCTTTTTTTTGTGGAATTGGGTCGGTTTTCTCTGGGATTGTGTTGGTTTTGGTGGGATTGGGTCAGGTTTTTTGTGGAATTGTGTCGGTTTTTCGTGGGATTGGGTCAGATTTTGGGGATCATCCTCACGTCTGGCATTCCCTGGTGAAGGAAAAGGGGCTCTGAACCTCACCCCACATGGATTCAAACCTGGAGAACCCCCGACCTGACCTGGGGGACCCCCAAATCTGACCCAAACACTCACCCCACAACTCCTCTGACCCCACAGAATCCCCCATCCTCACCTTCCTTCCCTGGGGGCGTTCGGAACGACCCCAAAAAACCATCCCCGGGTTTTTGGGGAGAACCGCCCGGATTTTTGGCAGCTCGTTAGGGACAATGAGCGGCCCCTGCCCATCTGTCGGCTCCGGGCAGGGAGCTGGCACCCAGCGCTGGGAAAAAGGATCCCTTAATCCGCTCCGGCGCTTCCCAGCCCGTAATTACAGCCCAAAGTGACAGAGGCAGTGAGTGGAAATTGATGAATGTAATTAAAATCCCAAGGAGGGAGAGAGGGAGGGAGGTGGGGAAGCGCAGAGGAGGGAGGAGATGTCAAGAGAGGGAATCCTGGAATGGTTTAATTAATGAAAGAAAGAAAAAAAAAAATAAATCTAGGGACTTATTATTAAAATTATAAAAATTATAAAAATCCTATATTTTTCTCTATATTTTTCTATTTTATGTTATTATATATGCTTCTGTTTTAGATAATGTTTATTTATATTATATATTATTCTATCATATTGTGCATTTTAATATTCTATTTGTTGTATTTTTCTTTTTTTTTTTTTTATTAGCTATTTTTATATTTCCTTTAAAGCTCTCCCACAAATCGCACAGCTCCAGGATCCCTTTAAAGGAAAGGAAAAGCGTTTTGTCCTCATCTTGGGGAGAACTTTGCCACCTCCATTGGATTTCAGGGCTCAGAGAATTCTGGATTCCAGCAGGAAAGGACCGGGAAAGGTTTGAGTCCTCACCTGGAGGAGAACTTTGCCAATCCCACTGGATTTTGGGGCTCAGAAAAAATCTGGATTCCAGAGGAAAAGGAGGAAAGGACAGGGAAAGGTTTGTGTCCTCATCTTGGTGAGGAATTTCCTGCTCCAGCTGGATTTTGGGGCTCAGGGAAATCTGGATTCCTTAAGGAAAGGACAGGGAAAGGTTTGAGTCCCCATCTGGAGGAGAACTTTGCCAATCCCATCGGATTTCGGGGCTCAGGGAATTCTGGATTCCAGAGGGAAAGGAAAGGACAGGGAAAGGTTTGAGTCCCCATGTGGAGGAGAACTTTCCCACCCCACGGATCCGCTCTGGGATCAGCTCCCCAGCCCCAGCCCGAGGGGTTTTTCCCTCCCTCGGGATCAGCCCCTCTCCAGAGGGAGATTTTCCTGTCCCCATCCCCCTCCCCGCGGGTGGGAAATTCCAGGAATGCTCCGATTTTCCTCATTAGCCCAAACTCCCGCTGGCGCTGGTTTCAAACAAGCCGCGGGGAGTTCCCTTGATCGGTGATGGATGAGCGGGGCAGGGCGGACCCGAGCCCACCCGAGCCCACCCGGGACAGGGAGGACACGGAGCCCACCCGGGACAGGGAGGACCCGAGCCCACTCGGGACAGGGAGAACACGGAGCCCACCCGGGACAGGGAGGACACCGAGCCCACCCGGGACAGGGAGAACACAGAGCCCACCCGGGGACAGAGCAGACCCGAGCCCACTCGGGACAGGGCGGACCCCGAGCCCACCCGGGGCAGGGAGGACCCGAGCCCACCCGGGACAGGGCGGACACGGAGCCCACTCGGGACAGGGAGAACACGGAGCCCACCCGGGACAGGGCGGACACGGAGCCCACTCGGGACAGGGAGAACACGGAGCCCACCCGGGACAGGGCGGACACGGAGCCCACCCGAGCCCACTGGGGACAGGGCGAACCCGAGCCCACCCGAGCCCACCCGGGACAGGGAGGACCCCGAGCCCACCCGGGACAGGGCGGACCCGAGCCCACCCGGGACAGAGCGGGCACCGAGCCCACCCAGGTCAGGGAGGACCCGAGCCCACCCCGGGCAGCACTGCCGCCCCTTCCCCGCCCCGCTGCCCCCGAGCCCCGGCAGAATTCCCGGGGGTCTGCCCCGGGTGGGTCCCTTTCATCCATCGTGCCTCTGGAGAGGGGAGGGCAGCGGGTCTCCAGAGACACGAGCACCCAAAGGAGCAGGGAGGAGACTGGGATCTGGTCTGGGCACCCCAAAGATCATTAGGGTCTTGTTTGGGCACCCCAAAACTCAGGGAGGAGATTGGGACCTTGTTTGGGCACCCCAAAGATCAGGGAGGGCCCTGGGGCCTTGTTGGCCACAACTGATCCAGCTCAAGCCGTGGAATCCCAAAATCTCAGACTGGTTTGGGGTGGGTGGAATGGACCTTAAAGCCCATCCCATTCCACGAATCCCATCCCACGGATCCCATCCCACGGATCCCATCCCTATCCTATGGATCCCATCCCAATCCTGTGGATCCAATCCTATGGATCCCATCCCACGGATCCCATCCCACGGATCCCATCCCACAGATCCCATCCCACGGATCCCATCCCCCTATCCCCAGCGGCTCCAAGCCCTGGCCTTACCAGGCTCATCCTGGAGCCCTCCAGAGCCCAGTCTGGATCTTCACCCCCAGCAATTCCCGGAGTTTCGTGTCTCCAGTCCCGGCTTCCCGGAGCTCCCTGCCCAGCAGGGCCTGCCCACGGCTCCTGTCACCCTTGGGGACATCCCAGCGTTGGTCACAGCCATTCCCACCCCTCTGTAACCTGCAGAGAGCCTGGAGCCAGCCCAGGGCACTTTCCTCATCCCAGCAACTGCAGAAATGTGGGAAAACCCTGTAGGGATGTTCTGCCCCCATCTCACATCCCACATTCCCGGGAATGCTGTGCCAGGCGGGGTCTGCGGCCCTTTTCTGCCTTGGGTTTGAGGTTTGGGGTTTGGGGTTTGGGGTTTTGTTGTTGTTGTTGAAAGGGAGGGGCCGTCCCTGTGGTTTTCTTGTCCCCACCTGTAGCCCTGCTTCTGCTCCTGAGGTGTTCTGGTTTTCCGGAATTCCTTCCCCAGGGAATTTTCTGTGAGCAGGAGGAATGTTTTTGTGGCTGTCACTTTGTTCTCCATCCCTTTCCCCAGGAGGGACTTCTCCTTGGTGTCCCTCTGCTCTGAGCAATGGCAGTGAAGAGCTTTTGCCTTTGTGTCCCCCATGGGATTGGTCTGTGTGAAATGGCAGAAAAGGGAGACACGGCCCAGAAATAAAAGGTCATTTTTAGCTTTTTGAATCTCGGGCTCCGTGTCACTGTAGTGTCAGACAGCGTCATCCCCATTGGGTTTTGGGGATTTTTCTGACAGGAAGAAGCCGGTGTCACGTTCAAGCCCTGCGCTCGTTCCTTATCGCCCGAGCCCTTCAATTAGTCCCGTTGGATTTCCTTTGATGCTTTTGTTCACGGACCACGGGGGTTTTTTGTTGAGTTTTTTTGGTTTTTTTTTTCCAGAGGTGCTTCACCTCTCCCAGGGGCTGCCCCACTTTGATCTCCCGGGGTCTCCTGCCACTCCCGGAGCTCGGGGACACGGGACAGAGGAATCCCGGGCACAGCCATCCCTCCTGCCCGGGCACTGCCACCGCGGCTCCGGCTCCTGCTGTCACCCCCCGTCTGTCCCAAACCCATCGTGACTCGGGAGAGGAGCAGCCTCCCCACCAGGCCGCGGTAATCAAAGCTCAGCCCCCGGGAAATGAAGAGTTTTTTTGGGTTTTGTCCAGGTGGACAGGGGGGACAATGGCCAGCGCTGCGGGAGCGGCTGCTGTGACAAACGGGGGGCTCAGGGGATGCCCCGGGGTTGGGAGGGGGCTCCAGACGGAGCTCAGAGCCCAAATGCAGAGTGTTGGTGGGTAATTAACGGGGAGGGGACGGGGACAGGTTTCGGCAGAGAGGGAGGGGAGGTGGAGGAGTTTCGGCACGGGAATTCCTTCTCGTGGGAATTCTGCAGTGCTGCATGGCAGAGGCCTGAGGCAGTGACCCAGTGTGCCCACAAAGCCTTTGTTCCCTTTCCTGTTCCCTTTCCCAATCCCATTCCCACTCCATCTCCCAGTTTGCCCACAAGAGCTTTCCCATTCCCTTTGCCTTTCCCTTTCCTATCCCCAGTCCCATTTCCCAGTCCCATTCCCATTCTCTTTCTCCTTCTATTTCCCATTCAGTTTCCCATTTCCAATCCCATTCCCACTCTCCATCTCCCAGTTTGCCCACAAGAGCTTTCCCATTCCCATTCCCGGGATCGGTGACTGGGGCCAGGGTTGTCCTTCCTGGTGTCTGCCCAGGGCATTTCCCAAATTCCAATCCCCAGATTTCCCAGAGCCGCAGGGTCACCAAGAGGGTCACTAAGAGGGTCACCAGAGCCTGGCTTCAACACGACAAGGCCCAGGGGGAATTATTCCCCCTCTGAGGCAGCTCCAGAGGAACCAAATTCCCAGGAATCCTTCTCCTGCCTGCCCTCGGCCAGCTCCAAACCGCAGCAATTCCAGCCTTTGGAATTCCTCCAGGAACTGGCTCCCCCTGGAGCACTGCCATATGGATGGGAGAATTCCAGAGGGAGGAACTGGATGAGAGAATTCCAGAGGGAGGAATCGGATGGGAGAATTCAATAGAGGGGAACTGGATGGGAGAATTCCAGAGGGAGGAATCCCACCGGAGAGAAGCTCCGTGCCTTCACCAGATCCAGGATTTCCAGGTTTTTCTCTCCCTGCTGAAGGTTCAAACCCTTCCTGGGGGGCTGAAAACACCCACCCTTCCAGCAGGGAGGGAAATAAGGATGTGCAGGAGCACTGGGAGGTGTCGCGGTGCCAAATGTCACCCAGGGACACCGAGGAGTGACAGCAGGGAGGGGCCGCTGGATCCGCCGCCGTTTGGAAATCCGGGCTGGCGTCAGCATCCATTTGGGAATTTTCTCCAGGAGAAATCCAGCTCCTTGCCGGGCAGGATCCGCCCCAAAAAACGCGCCCGGGGCGAGTCGGGGCAGCTCCTGGGCATCTGGAGAGGAGCGGCGAGCAGCAATCAGCGCAGTGGGGAAAGGAGATAACGCCGCTTATCAGGCTCCAGGCAGCTGCTGAGTCAGCGGCGGCATCGCTCTGGGGGAGCCGGGCGGGATTTGAGCCCCTGCCCCTCTGATTATCCCCCCGGGATAGGGGTGAATCCCCCCGGGATTGGGGTGAATCCCCCCGGGATAGGGGTGAATCCCCCCGGAGCGTCCCTGGGGCGCTTTTCCAGCCGGGAATTGCGGGGTTATGCCGAGGCAGGACACGAAATAATGGTGCTTGGCAGGAGAAATCAGAATGCAGCCCTGGTTTCATGGCTGAGATATTCTGGTTTTCCGGAATTCCTTCCCCAGGGAATTTTCTGTGAGCAGGAGGAATGTTTTTGTGGCTGTCACTTTGTTCTCCATCCCTTTCCCCAGGAGGGACTTCTCCTTGGTGTCCCTCTGCTCTGAGCAATGGCAGCGAAGAGCTTTTGCCTTTGTGTCCCCATGGGATTGGTCTGTGTGAAATGGCAGAAAAGGGAGACACGGCCCAGAAATAAAGGAGTCGTTTCCAGCCCTCTGGATTCAGGGATCAGCCGGATTCAGGGATCAGCCGGCTGCTGCTGTGCTCCAGGAGCTGCCCCGGCAGAGGTGCCACAGGAGATTTCCCCCCGGCCCATTCCAGCTCTCCGATAATCTCCGGGAAATCCCGAGGTGGCAGCTCGGGGCTCGCAGCTCCCCCCGGTTTGGGTCAGCAGAGGCGGCAGCGGGTGACAAAACCCATTTATCACTTCCTTGGAGCGGGGAGAACCGGGGTGGGGAATTCTGGCCGTGAGTGACAGGCAGGTCCCCGCTGTCACTGCCACTGTCACTGTCACTGTCGCTGTCGCTGTGCCAGCCCTCCCGCCCTCCCGCATTAATCATCCGCAGGATGCTGCTGCTGCCCACGCCTCTGCCGGCTGCGAAATAAAACCTCATCCCACCCACCTCGGCCGGCTCCGGGCACGTTCCAGCCCAAAGCCCCGAGTGAGGAGTGCCGAGCCTTCCTCCCCTGCCCTGCCGAGGCGGTGACAGCCGTGTCACCCCTCCCCGGAGCCAGCCGGCCTGGTGGCACCGCCGGGGACACGCTGCCGGGGATTCTTGGCTCCGCGTGTGGATTGTCTGGAGCTGCCGCTGCCGGCGGCTCGGGAGCTCCCGGTGCGGGAGGAGCTGGAGAGGGACCAGGGAATTCCCGGGGATGGGGATGGAGAGGTGCTGGGGTCACCGGGGTTATCCGGGACAGGGACAGGGCAGGGGGACAGCTGAGGGTGTCCAAAATCTGCTGTTTTCACTTCTCCCTGAGCTGGCAGTGGTGTTTGGATCCTGGCTCTGCTGGGATCAATCACATTTTCTCCTTTCCCTGCTCCTAGCAGTGGTTTCTGGGATCCTGGCTCTTCTGGGATCAATCACATTTTCTCCTCTCCCTGCTCCTGGCAGTGGTGTTTGGGATCCTGGCCCTGCTGGCATCAATCTCCTCTCCCATTTTCTCCTCCCTGCTCCTGGCAGTGTTTTTTGGGATCCTGGCTCTGCTGGGATCAATGCCAGGGCAGGGTGAGAGGTGCAGGAGCTTCTGTCCGTGCTGAAATTCCGGTTGAGCACCCACAGGTGAGACAAAATCCGTGTCAGAGATGGAAAGGACGTGCCCAGAGGAGCTCGAGCAACGAGACCGAGAGGAGAACTCCCTCGGGGAGGTGATGTGAGGGTGGAAGAACGAGGCCTCGAGGGGAGTTTAGTTTGGATATCAGAGGAAAAAAATCAGATTTTTCACTGCAGTGGTGGCCAGGCTTCGGAGCTGCTCAGGGCAGTGGTGGAATCACCGCCCCTGCAAGGGTTAAAAACCTTCTGAAGGTGGCACTTGGGGACGTTTTTAGTGGTGACCACGGCAGCGCTGGGGAACGCTGGGATTTGATGGTTTTGGGGGCATTTTTCAACCTTTCCTCCCTCGGGTCGTTCGCAGCCCTTGGAGGGAAAGCCCATGGAGACCCCAGAAACCAGAATTTCCCGGTGGAGATCCCAGAAATCAGAATTTCCCGGTGGATATCCCAGAAACCAGAATTTCCCGGTGGAGATCCCAGAGGCTCGCCCAGGGCACGGGAGCAGGAGGAGCTGGGAAATCCCAGAGCTGCCCCTTCCCTGCCCAGCACAGCTCTGGGAGGGGCAAATCCAGGATTCTCCACCCCAAAACAGCAGGAAAAAGAGGAATTCTGCAGGTCTGGGGCTGGCGGGGAAGGGGCCGCGCTGCCTCCACCCCCCCGGTGACCGGGGATTGCATTGAACCTAATCCTCATTAGCCTGAAACCCTTTTTAATTAAGCCAGGCCGAGCTCCTCTTTTGTCTTTGCTTTAATTGGAGCGTTCCCGCTGCTAAATGTGCAGCTCGGGCATGGCCAGGACCCTGAGAAAAGTCTCCCGGTGGGGTTGGGAGGTGCGGGAAGAGCAGAATAATCCCCTTCTTCCTCTTTGGGGCCGCCCCCGGCTCCCAGCGCTCGGCCCCCGGAACGGGGCCCCTCATCCGTGGGGTTTGCTGGGGTTTTCCTGGGTCTGTCCCTATTCTCTGTCCCCATTCCAAATTGCCTGTCCCCATTCCCTAGTCCCATTCCCTGTCCCTATTCCCTATTCCCTGATCCCATTCCAAATTCCCTGTCCCCATCTCCTGTCCCTATTCCCTAATCCCATTCCCTGCCCCATTCCCTGTCCCTTCTCCTTCCTCTCCTCCAGGCCTTTGTGCCCAGAAATTCCTCCCTTAAAGGAGAAAATTCCTCCCTTAAAGGAGAAAAAACTGGGAATTCTTGGCTCTCTCTATCTCCTGAATTTCCCTCCTCCACCCCCTCCTATTATTATTATTATTATTATTATTAAATTTAGGATTTATCCACCCAATTCTCCTCCCTCGTGCTCCTCATCTCCACTGTCCTCGCACTTTTTTCCCTTTTTGGTTTTTTCCTCCAAAAACTCCTTTCCTGTTCCCTTTTTGGGGCCAGATTTGGGCTCAGCAGAACTTTTTACTCTCAGGAGAAGACGTGCGGAGCCATTGGGCGCCCGGGCATTAATTAATTGGGCTCTCACCCCCGCGAATTAATTGGCCGACACGAATAAAATTTTTTTTAAAAAAAACTCAATTAAATAAATTAACGTGCATCGATTAATCGGGCGCCCATGCACGAAACAGCCGCGCGCTCACGCGTGACGTAATCGGCCGTTCATGCATTAATTAATTGGCCGCGCGTGCATGACGTCATTGGGCGCTCATGCATAAATTAATTGGGCGATCATGCACGAATTAATCGGGGTGGGACCGCGCATTAATTAATTAATTGGGCGCCCAGGTGAACTCACCGGGCGCTCAAGCGCGGCCTAATTGAGCAATCAGACGGAGGAATTAATTGGCACGGGGGGGGCGGGGCTCATCAGGCGCCGCTAATTAAACCCTCGTGCATTAATTAGCGGGGCGGAGCTTTGGGGCCTCACCCAGAGAGGCGTGAGGGTGGGAAAAGGGTTGGGAATGTTCCAGTTGGGTGCGCTGGGAGCTGCGGTTCCGGCCCCAATCCCGGGATTTGGGATCCCCCCGAGGGATGCTATTCCTAATTTTGGGGTCGGAGGGGTTTGGGAGCTGGTCTCTCCCCAAATTCCCAATTTTGGGGTCAGAGGGGTTTGGGAGCTGGTCTCTCCCCAAATTCCCATTTTTTGGGGGGTCGGAGGGGTTTGGGAGCTGGTCGCTGACCCTAAATTCCCTTTTTTGGGGTTAGAGGGGTTTTGGAGCTGGTCGCTCCCCCCAAATTCCCATTTTTGGGGTTAGAGGGGGTTTTAGGATTTGGTCGCTCTCCCCAAATTCCCATTTTTTAGGGTCAGAGGGGTTTCGGGAGCTGGTCACTCCCCCCAAATTCCCATTTTTGGGGTCGGAGGGGTTTGGGAGCTGGTCACTGACCCTAAATTCCCATTTTTGGGAGCCGCTCAAGCTCGAGCAGGAATTCCCAAGCGTTCCCTCCTCGGCGCTGCATTCCCGAGTGTTCGTGTGGCGGAGGAGTCAGGGCTCAGCTGGAAGTTTGGGGACCTCTAAATCCATGAATAAATCCATAATTCTCATTCCAGGGCACATCCGTCACCTCTCCTGGGAGACTTCCAGGGATCTGGAAAATAAAACCCACCCAGGCCGTTCAAACCGAGCCGGTGGCACTTGAGGGGGGAAAAAAGCTCAGTAAATCACACTTAATTAACGTTTAATTAATGCACTTGATGGCTTTCTGTGTTTCCGTGCGGTGCCCTGGAGCTGCCTGCGCTCGTGGAGGTGGAAATCTGGGAAACTTTCCGTGTTTTCCAGAGGAAATTAATCCCTATTTCCACCTTTTCCACGGTTTTCCAACCCAATCCGCGGTTTTCTCATCCGTGGGCTCCTGGGATTTTCCTGCACCATCCAGAGGCCTGAAAAGAGGGAATTTGCGGGAGTGGAACGAGGTGGGAGAGCCTCAGGAAATCCCGGGACGTTCCTGGTGGAATTCCAGCCCTGTCCTTCCCAAAGAAAAAACAACAAGAGAAAAATCCTGGATCATCACGGCTCATTAACAGCAATTCCCCACCACAGCACTGGGAATATTCTCATGGAATTTACAGAAGAAAAAAATTCCTGAACCCAAAAAAACTCCTCCCTGTGGCCCGCTGGAGGCGCAGCCTCAACCTCTCCCTCTCCGAACAACTCACAAACTCCGCTTTAATTCTTTTTTTTTGATTTTTTTTTTTTTTTTTCCCCTGCTTTTCCATGTGCTGCCGGGCACAGCTCGGGCCGGGAAAACGGAGGGAAAACAGGGAAAAGAGAGGGGGAACAGGGAAAGCAGAGGGAATACAGAGAGAAAAAGAGGGAAAGCAGATGGAAAACAGGGGAAACAGGGAAAAGAGAAGGAAAGCAGAGGGGGAACAGAGGGAAAAGAGGGAAAACAGATGGAGAAAAAGAGGGAAAACAGGGAGAAAAAGAGGGAAAACAGAGGGGAAGCAGAGGGGGAACAGAAGGAAAGCAGGGAAAGCCGAGGGAAAGCAGAGGGAAAACAAGGAAAACAGAGAGGAAAAAAGAGGGAAAGCAGAGGGAAAACAGAGGAGGAACAGAGGGAAAGCAGAAGGGAAACAGAGGGAAAGCAGAAGGAAAACAGAGGGAAAGCAGAGGGAAAACAGGGAAAAGAGAGGGAAAACGGAAAAGAGAGTGGAAACAGAAGGAAAACAGAAGGAAAACAGAAGGAAAACAGAAGGAAAACAGAAGGAAAACAGAAGGAAAACAGAAGGAAAACAGAAGGAAAACAGAGGGAAAACAGAGGGAAAGCAGAAGGCGAGCAGCCGCCGGCGCTCCGGGAGCCGCCTGGGGCCGAGGATGCGGAGCCGGGAACATCTCCCTGGAAACCGCAGCGTGGGAGACACAATGAGCCTCCTCCCTCCTTCCCTCGGGAGCTGCGGCCTCGTCTCCCTCTGCAGGAGGCCCGGGAGATGCTCCTGCCCCGCAGCTCCGGGGTTTGGGGTTACGGCCCAGGAAAGGTCGGGTTAACTCGGGTTTAGCTCGGGTTTAGCTCGGGTTTAATGTCTGGGGGTCTCTGGAGGGACGGGTGGGGATGGAGGGGAGAAGGATCCCCAGGGAAAAGCAGAGAGGGGAAAATTCCCTGTTTCCCAGAGGGATCTTTGGGGGAAAAAAAATTGTGTGTTTTCAAAGGGATCCTGGGAAAAAATTCCGTGTTTCCCAGAGGGATCCTCTGGAAAAGTAGAGCAGGAAAAATTCCATGTTTTCCGAAGGGATGCTTGGGAGAAAATTCCGTGTTTCCCAAAAGGATGGTCGGGAAAAGCAGAGAGGGGAAAAAAAAGAAAAAAAAAATAAAATCTGTGTTTTCTGAAGGGATCCTCGGGAAAAATTCCGTGTTTTCCAACAGGATCCTCGGGAAAAGCAGAGTGAGGGAAAAAAACCCTTTTTAGATCCCATTTCCCCCTCGTTTGGTTCTTCCCCCGCCCCCCAAATCCCCCAAAACCCCAAATGATGTGTTTGAGATGGGGTTGTCCAAAGGCAACTCCAGGATAACGCCTTCCTCCTCCTTTTCCCCTTTTTCCCCTTTTCCCCCCTTCTTGTTGTTGTTGTTTGAGAAAGGAATTTTTTAAAAATCGCTTTTCCCTTCTGGCACGAATTAAACCCCTTCACCATTCAAACTCCCAGGGCAGGAAACAAGACGGGGGCTGTTTTATTTTATTTTATTTTATTTTAAAAGTTTATTTTATAATTTTTAATTTTCTTTATTTTCTTTATTTCCTCTATTTCCTCTATTTTCTTTTTAAAATTTATCTTCTTTACTTTATCTACTTTCTTTTTTAAATTTATCTTATTTTTAAAATGTATTTTCGTTATTTTCTTGATGAAATTTATTTCATTTATTTCGCTTATTTTATTTATTTTGTTTTTCAAATTCTCTTTTACTTATTTTATTTCTTTTCATTTTTAATTTTAACCTTTTTTTTTTTCCATTTAATTTTATTTTTTTTCTTTTCCTCCCCTCTCCTTCCGACTCAGAAGCCCACGGCACCGAACCCCCGCCGAGCTCTGAACAAGCCCGGGGGCTCTGAGTGAGCAACCTCAATGGAAACTTTCCCCCCGAGGCCGCGGAATGAGGACCGGCACTTTGGTGGCACTTTTGGTGGCACTTTTGGTGGCACTTTGGTGACATTTTGGTGGCATTTTGGTGGCACTTTGGTGGCGGTTTGGTGGCACCTTAGTGGCACTTTTGGTGGCACTTTTGGTGGCGTTTTGGTGGCACTTCGGTGGCAGTTTTGGTGGCACTTTGTGGGCTCTTTGGTGGCATTTGGTGGGCAGTTCGGTGGCAGTTTGGTGGTACTTTGTGGGCACTTTGGTGGGGTTTTAGTGGCACTTTTGGTGACACTTTGGTGGCGTTTTGGTGGTGTTTTGGTGGCACTTTGGTGACATTTTGGTGGCACATGGTGGGCAGTTTGGTGGCAGCTTGGTGGCGTTTTGGTGGCACTTTGGTGGGCAGTTTTGTGGCATTTTGGTGGCACGTTGATGGCATTTGGTGGCGTTTTGGTGGCACTTTGGTGGCTCCTGGTCAACAATCAGAGCCTTGCCCTTCTTCCCTCGCTGCCCGCCACAAAAGGGGGGACTCGAGTTGGGGACAAAAGGCTCCGGGGGGACACTGACAGCTCTGATTGTCACCGCCTCATTAACCATGCTAATTAGCGGGGCGGGCAGCCGGGGGTGGCCTCTGCGGGATAAAGAGCGAGGGAGAAGGGAAGGGTGGGAAGGGGACAAGCCACGGGAGGAGCTGCTCCGGCCTCTCCAGGGGGACAGAGCCCGGAGTGTCCCCTCACGGCTTCTCCCGGGGCTGGCTTCCCCCGGCCTGGGGCTGGAGAGATGCAGCCCCGCTTCTGCTCCTGAGGAGTTTTGGGTTTCTGGAATTCCTTCCCCAGGGGAATTTTCTGTGAGCAGGAGGAATGTTTTTGTGGCTGTGTCTTTGTTATTTATTCTGTTTTTTAGGAGGGACTTCTCCTTGGTGCCTCTGCTCTGAGCAATGGCAGTGAAGAGCTTTTGCCTTTTCAATGGAATTGGTCTGTGTAGAATAGTATAAAAGGGATATAATAGTATAAAATAGTATAAAATAGTATAAAATAGTATAAAATAGTATAAAATAGTATAAAACAGTATAAAATAGAATAAACCAGTGTAGCCCTGGTTCTGCTCCTGAGGAGTTTTGGGTTTCTGGAATTCCTTCCCCAGGGAATTTTCTGGGAGCAGGAGGAATGTTTTTGTGGCTGTCACTTTGTTCTCCATCCCTTTCCCCAGGAGGGACTTCTCCTTGGTGTCCCTCTGCTCTGAGCAATGGCAGTGAAGAGCTTTTGCCTTTGTGTCCCCCATGGGATTGGTCTGTGTGAAATGGCAGAAAAGGGAGACACGGCCCAGAAATGAAGGAGCCGTTTCCAGCCCTCTGGGTCTCGGGCTCCGTGTCACTGTGGTGTCACACAGTGTCACTCAAAGGCCACGCCGGGGTTTTCTGGCCCCTCTAAAAGGGAGGGATTAGTGGCTGAGGCATTTCCCCACTCAGGCGCTGGGTGGGATCCTCTCCCGACCATCCGGAGGAACCCTGAGCCATCTCCTGCGGCCACACGTGTCCGTGTCCCCGGGTGGGACACGTGGCGGCTGCTGTGGCTGTCGCAGCGTGCCACCGGCACCGCTGGCTGCCGCCTCTGGCCCTTTCATCTTCCCGGCTGCGGTTTGCGGAGCTCTGCTGGCCCCGGAGCGAAGGAAACGGGCCGCAGAGAGGAGGAACCGCTCGGTTTCCCCTCCCGGGGGAGCCGCGTGTGGCCGGACCGGGAACGAGCCGGGACGGGAGGCGGCGGCTCCTCCCTTCGGGTGGTCTTGGCTGGATGTGGGGAGGGTCCTGGGCGACATTTCCTCCGGCTGCTGCCGGGCTGGGCTCGGCTGGTCCTGAGCTTGTCCTGTCCTGGTTCTGTCTGGTCTTGTCCTGGCTGTCCTGGCTGTTCTGGTCCTGTCCTGGCGCTGTCCTGGCTCTGTCCCTGTCCTGTCCTGGCTCTGTCCCGGTCCTGTCCCGGCTATCCTGGCGCTGTCCTGGTCCTGTCCCGGCCCTGTCCTGGCTCTGTCCCGGCTCTCCTGGCTCTGTCCTGGGTGTCCTGGCTCTCCGAGCTCTGTCCTGGCTCTGTCGCGGCTCTGTCCCGGTCCTGTCCCGGCTCTGTCCCAGCTCTCTCCCGGCTCTGTACTCGTGCTGTCCCGGCTCTGTCCCGGCTCTCCTAGCTCTGTCCCGGTCCTGTCCCAGTCCTGTCCCAGTCCTGTCCCGGCTCTGTCCCGGCTCTGTCCCGGCTCTGTCCCGGCTCTGTCCCAGCTCTCTCCCGGCTCTGTACTGGTCCTGTCCCGGCTCTGTCCCGGCTCTGTCCCGGCTCTGTCCCTGCCGTGCAGTGCGGGACAGCGGCCACCACGGGGAGCTTCCACCCCGCGGGATGGCCGGGCCACCACAAAGGGCTCCGCTGTCCCCTGCCTGTGGGGACAGAGCCAGGAGGTGTCCCCTGCCTGTGGGGACAGAGCCAGGAGGTGTCCCCCGCCTCCCCGGGGTGGTCGGGGGGCCCTGGGGCGCACCTGGCCGTGGGGAGAACCGTGCAGAGCTTTTGTGGGACCCCCAGGGGGGTGCAGAGGCCACGGGTCCCTGTCAGGGAGTCCAGCTGGGGTGACCTGGGGTGTCCTGGGGGTGGCTGGGGACAGCACTGCCTCGGGGGGTCCCTGTCCCATCCCCTGTCCTGCAGGCAGCTCCTCCAGGGCTGTTATTTCTGTCCCTGGGACGGGGAGGAGGAGGAGGGTGGGAGGAGGAGGAAGGTGGGAAGAGGAGGAAGGTGCAGGAGGAAGAAAGTGGGAGGAGGAGGAAGAAGACGGAAGGAGGAGGAGGGTGAGAGGAGGAAGAAGATGGGGGGAGGAGGAGGAGGAGGAAGGCGGGAGGAGGAGGAAGGCGGGAGGAGGAGGAAGGCGGGAGGAGGAAGATGGAAGGAGGAGGAGGAGGAAGGCGGGAGGAGAAGGAGGAGGAAGGCTCCGGGGCTGGTGGGAGCTCAGGGTTATTCCTGGCTCGTCTCTGTGACCTGCCAGGTCACCCTCGGCCACTCTGTCCCTGGGGCCGCAGCCCACGTGGCCCAGGTGGCCCTGGCCGTTGTGGGACAGCTGCCACATCCCCGCGGGGTTTGTCACAAGACCCGTGCTGCTGGCTGTCATCCCCTGATGTCACCCCTGACCCGCAATAAACGCCCTGGCGGCGCCCTGAAGCGGTGAACCCTGCCCCCGAGGTGATTCTGTGTCACCCTGGGCACGGCCACCGGGGCAGGCGAGTGGCTCTGTGGGAAAAAGGGACAGTCACTGTCACCCAGGGGCGCCATGACCTGTCCCCCTTCCCTGGAGGACACACACACAAAAAAAAAGAAGAAATATGAAATACACTCGATATGTATGAAAGATATGAAATGCACAGTAGATATATGAAAAATGAAATATGCTCCAAATATTTCAGAAGGCAAAGAGCACAGATAAAAAAGGCTTTTATTGTGTAATTTTATTACCTTTTATAAGGTGTTCCCATACAGATTTAACATGATTGGGGTGAATAGGAGCGACAGATCCCGTGGGTTAAACCAGAGAAACAGTAAAACAGCTCCTGGGGAAAGATTGTTTGGAGAAAGGATTGTGTGACACCACAATGACACGGAGCCCGAGATTCAAAAAGCTAAAAATGACCTTTTATTTCTGGGCCGTGTCTCCCTTTTCTGCCATTTCACACAGACCAATCCCATGGGGACACAAAGGCAAAAGCTCTTCGCTGCCATTGCTCAGAGCAGAGGGACACCAAGGAGAAGTCCCTCCTGGGGAAAGGGATGGAGAACAAAGTGACAGCCACAAAAACATTCCTCCTGCTCCCAGAAAATTCCCTGGGGAAGGAATTCCAGAAACCCAAAACTCCTCAGGCACATCCCAAAAAAAAAAAAAAAAAAAAAAAAAAAAAAAAAAAAAAAAAAAAAAAAAAAAGTTGTTTTCAGCCCTCTGGATCTCGGGGTCTGTGTCGTTTTGGTGTCAAACAGCGTCACTCATCCCTTGCCCTCCAGATGTGCTGACCCCTGAGATCTCCCCAGATGTTTCCCCAAACTCGACTGCAATAATTTGTGGCACTGGGGGCTGCATTTGAGCTTTTATTTTGAGAGTTAGAAGCCACAAGCAGATTGTTTCTCTAGTGGAAAGTCATCAAACCAACAGGAGAGACTCCTCTCTCTCTCTCTCTCTCTCTCTCAAAGACTGAATTAATGAGTGTTTTATAAGTGGTGCTGACCTGGAGTTCTGAGTTTTGTCTCTTTATGTTGTTTGTAGGAAATGAGCAGTTTGGGGTGGGAGGAAGGGTTGGTTTAGAAATTTCATTTCTGGGTTTTTTTTTTTTGTTTTGTTTTGTTTTGTTTTGTTTAATCTTAGTGTCTGTTAATAAAATCTGTTCACTTTTAAATTGGGCCCGTTTTGCCTTTTCCTCCCAAAAATCTTTTCTCCCAAAGGTGAAGAAGAGCAGACACTAAATTTGGCAAACACGAAACATTATTGGTGTTTCTGCCTGGTTCCGGACCAAAAAAAAAAAAAAAAAAAAAAAAAATTAAAAAAAAAAATCACATTTTCAATACCCCAGAAGGGAGCAGGGGCCACCAGGAGTGGTGCCAATGCCCCCCGAGGTGGCTGTGGCACTGTCACACGTGGGCACAGTCACACCCTGGCATGTCCCCAGTTCTATCTATGGCCCTGCCCTCTCGGGGCCGGGGACACTTGGATCTCAAGTGACACCGGGGAGGGAGGAGGGCTCTATTTTTAGCCCCTGAATGGATCTGGAGCTGGAGCCGGGCTCTCTGCCCCCGCCGAGGCATCATGTTGTGCCGGGAGGATTCTCCTGCGTGCCTCCTCGAATGGCTCCATCCCCACCTGGGGCTGGGGGACAGGTAGGACGGGCTTTTGTCACCTCCCCGCCTTTGTCACCTCCGCGGTGTCCGGGTCCCCCCGGGGCTGGTGCTCTCCCTTTGCTGCCTGAGGAGGGCTCAGGAATGTCCCTCCCGGGTTTAGGGTGGATTAGGGGCGAAATGAGTTTAAAAAATGGGGGTGGGAGGTGTGGTGCTGCTGTGGGGAGAACCCCAAAGCCCCAGTGCAGGTGTGGGGACAATCCCAAAGCCTCAGTGCAGCTGTGGGGACAATCCCAAACCCTCTTGGGACCTGTGGGGACAATCCCAAAGTCCCAGTGCAGCTGTGGGGACAATCCCAAACCCTCCTGGCAGCTGTGGGGACAATCCCAAAGCCTCTTGGGACCTGTGGGGAGCACCCCAGTCCCAGTGCTGCCATACTGGGGAGCAGCGGCAGTGGGGACAGGAGGGGGGTGACAGCGGGGACAGGAGGGGAGTGGCAGCAAGGACAGGAGCAGGATGACAGTGGGGACAGGAGAGGGGTGACAGTAGGGACAGAATCCAGGTGACAGCAGGGACAGGAGCGGGGTGACACAAGGACAGGAGCAGGATGACAATGGGGACAGGAGAGGGGTGACAGCGGGGACAGAAGCAGGGTGGCAATGGGGAGAGGAGGGAGGTGACAGTAGAGACAGGAGCAGGGTGACAGCACGGACAGGAGCAGAGTGGCACTGGGGACAGGAGGGAGGTGACAGTAGGGACAGGAGCAGGGTGACAGCGGGGACAGGAGCAGGTGACAGTGACCCCTCTCAGTGCCTGGTGGCCCAGCACAGCCCTGCCCATGGCCGGGGCCGGGAATTCCAGCCGGGAACGCGCGAGGATGAGGAGCCGGAAGGGACGAGCTCTCAGGGAAGGTTTGGGGACACACACCGCGGTGTCACCCCGTCCCCACCGAGCTGTCCCCTCTCCTCAGGCATGGATAACTTCGAGTACAGC
This sequence comes from Sylvia atricapilla, assembly GCF_009819655.1. Taxonomy (NCBI): domain Eukaryota; kingdom Metazoa; phylum Chordata; class Aves; order Passeriformes; family Sylviidae; genus Sylvia; species Sylvia atricapilla. Next base: position 187,759 of record NW_027077154.1, on the reverse strand, counting down.
ATCCAGCTGAACGACCGCGAGTGGGCCGAGTTCCTGCGGGCGGCCGAGGAGTGCAGCCTGGAGCCCGCCTCGCTGGCGCAGGAGGAGCAGGGCCTCGGTGACATTGAGCCAGGCAATGACACAGCGGGGCGGGATTGTCCCCGAGGAGACCACAGCGTGACCGCAGCCGAGGAGGGCGGCGAGCCAGCTCCTCCTGGCGCTGTCACCGCTGTCCCACGTGGTGACACGGCGGTGCGCTGCCCTGGGCACCTCGCGGAGCTCCCGTCGGGCAGCGAGGGCCAAGCGGAGCTGGGCTCTTCGGGCAGGTTCCTGTGTGACAGCGACAAGGACAGCCGCCTGTCGCCCGCTGCTGCCATGCCCAGCGCGCAGAGGAGACAGCCACCAAAGCCACCACCCGCGGCCACCGCGGCGGGTGACACGGCTCAGGACACGGCGACAGGAGGCAGCAGCCGCGACACGGAGCCTTCCGCAGCCCCCGGGCAGGGCGGGGATGCAGCAGGGGGACAAGTGGCACAAGTGGCACAAGCAGAAGCTCCGGCAGGTTGTGCCTCCTCGGAAGGAGCGGCCGAGAGAAGCGCTGTCCCCTCGGAGCCCGGCGGGGACCCCAGCCCGTCGCGGGGGACAGCGGAGGGGGACAGGGCGGCCACGGAGCCGAGCTCCCCGGGGACATCCCCCAGCGTGGTGAGGCCCAAAGTGCCGCCACAGCCCAGGAAAAGCCGCCGGCAGCGAGCAGCCGGAGCCACCGAGGGGGACAAGGACACGGCGGGGGCTGCGGCACCGGCCGGAGCCGGGAAGGTGTCCCCAGGATCCCCGATGTCCCCTCGGAAGGGCAAAGGGAAGGACAAAGCGGCCAAGGCAGCGCTGGTGAGGCTGAGCAGCGAGGAGGCTGGCGGGGATGGCCCCGAGCCCGGCGCTGCTCCCCAAAAACCGCGGGGGAAGGAGCCGCAGTCCCCCGGGAAGACAAAAGCCACCAAGTCCCCAAAGGCTGGGCGGGCCGGTGGCTCGGGCGTACGTGACACTGTCCCCGCGGTCCCTGCTGCGGCAGCGGAGTGCCAGGACATGCCAGGGAAGCCTCTGCAGGCCGGGAGTGAGGCAGAGTTTGGGGGGGACGCTGCTGAGGGGGCTGGGGCTGAGATCCCTGGAATTCCTGCGGCTGAGATTCCCAGGAAAACCTCAGAGATCCCTGGAACTCCTGCTCCTGAGATCCCTGGAATTCCTGCTGCTGAGATCCCTGCAGTTCCTGCTGCTGAGATTCCCAAGAAAGCCTCAGAGATCCCTGGAATTCCTGCTGCTGAGATCCCTGCAGTTCCTGCAGCTGAAATTCCCAGGAAACCCTCAGAGACTCCTGAGGCTCCTGCAGCTGTAATTCCCAGGAAATCTGCAGCTGGAATCCCTCGGGAGCCTGCAGCTGGGATCCCCAGCATCCCTACAGCTGAGATTCCCAGGAAAGCCTCAGAGACCCCTGAGGTTCCTGCAGCGGGGATCCCTTGGGAGCCTGCAGCTGGGATCCCCACGATTCCTGCAGCTGGAACCCCATGGGAGCCTGCAGCTCTGATTCCCAGGAAACCTGCAGCTGGAACTCCATGGGAGCCTGCAGCTGGGATCCCCACGATTCCTGCAGCTGGGATCCCATGGGAGCCTGCAGCTGGGATCCCCACGATTCCTGCAGCTGGGATCCCATGGGAGCCTGCAGCTGGGATCCCCACGATTCCTGCAGCTGGGATCCCATGGGAGCCTGCAGCTGGGATCCCCAGGAGCCCCGCGATTGAGATCCCCAGGATCCCTGCAGCTGAGATCCCGCGGATCCCTGCGATTGAGATCCCCTGTGAGCCCGTGGCGGGGATCCCCACGATCCCTGGGGAGGGGATCCCCACGATCCCTGGGGAGGGGATCCCCACGATCCCTGCAGAGGGGATCCCCACGATCCCTTCAGAGGGGATCCCCTGGGAATCCGCAGCCGATCCCCCCAGGGCCAGGAGCCCGCTGCGCTTCGCCGGCGGAGCCTCGGCCAAGGCCAACTGCCTGGAGGTGACGTGGCCCGAGATGTACGAGTACCTGTTCTGTGACTCCCAGGGGGAGGACGAGGAGCTGGGCAGCTCCCCCGAGGGCAGGAAATCTCCCCTGCAGAGGGAAATCTCCTGGCCAGAGCTCTACGAGTATTTTTTCAACGAGTCCGAAGGAAGGGGGAAAAAAGGCAAAGCCAAGGAGAGGAGGAGGAAGAAGCTCAGCGGCTCTGGGCTGCAGAAGGAGGCTCCCAGCTCGGCTCCAGGGGAAGACACCGTGGTCATCCCGGTGCCCGAGGTGTACGAACACTTCTTCCCCGAGTCACCGCGGAGCAGGATGGGCTGGAGAGGGATCTTCTCCATGGCCCCCGCCTCCGAGGTGAAGAGAGCTGTGAGCGCTCTGAGCGCCCTGCTGCAAAGGCAAAGCCAGCCCCGGGCGGGACACGCCCCGACCTCCTCCCAGGCCCTGGTGCCCAGGAGATCCGGGGACAAGCTGGCCCTGGTCCCGCTGGGAGGAGCCCAGGTGTGGCCGCAGGATGAGGACACGGCGCTGGCACTGAGAGGTAAATCCTGGTGTCACCTGGAGGGACATGGACCAGATGGAGCAGGCTGTGTCACCCTGGTGTCCCCTGGAGGGACATGGCCCAGGCTGTGTCACCCTGGTGTCTCCTGGAGGGATGTGGCCCAGGCTGTGTCACCCTGGTGTCCCCTGGAAGGACATGGCCCAGCTTGTGTCACCCTGGTGTCCCCTGGAGGGATGTGGCCCAGGCTGTGTCACCCTGGTGTCACCTGGAGGGATGTGGCCCAGGTTGTGTCATCCTGGTGTCCCCTGAAGGGACATGGCCCAGCTTGTGTCACCCTGGTGTCCCCTGGAGGGATGTGGCCCAGGCTGTGTCACCCTGGTGTCACCTGGAGGGACATGGCCCAGCTTGTGTCACTCTGGTGTCTCCTGGAGGGATGTGGCCCAGGTTGTGTCATCCTGGTGTCCCCTGAAGGGACATGGCCCAGGTTGTGTCACCCTGGTGTCCCCTGGAGGGACGTGGAGCAGGTTCTGTCCTTGGGCTGTCACTTGGGATGTTCCTCTGTCCCCTCAGGCTGTCCCTTGGGGTGTTCCCTCTGTCCCCTCGGACTGTCCCTTGGGATGTCCCTCTGTCCCCTCGGGTTTCCCCTGGGATTGTCCCTCTGTCCCCGTGCCAAGTCATTGCTCCTGGCCAGAGCTGGCCAGGGAACGTGGGGTTGTAAAACCCACTGTGGTGACAAAAAACAGCCCCCAGAGACCCCAGAGGTCACCTGGGCGTGGCCTGTTCCCGGAGGCGGGTGAGAAAAATGGGGATAAAGGGATAAAGTTCCATGAGGACAGGAAGTGGCTGGGTTTAAGATGCTCAGAGCCTCAGAGTTAATATCAAACCCAAACCACGAGGGAGCCGTCCCAAAAGGAGCCTCAAAGCCGAGCTCCCAGCCTGTTTGCACGCAGGAAAAAAAAACACACAACCAAAACTCTTTGAGGTGGTCACAGCTAATTAATCAGCCGGCTTTAATTAAAAGCCTGATCAAAGGAATAGGAGCAAAAATAACCAGATCTTGTGACAGGCCTGGAGCGAGTTGTTCCCGCGGGCTGGAAGGGCAGAGGGGCAGGGAACTCAGGGATGTCTTTCATCCCCGGAGGAGGCAGGAGCGCGGTGGGATGCCCGGGGGATGCTGAGCACTCCCAGGGGTTGTCCTGGGCCTGGGGACACTGGGGACACTGGGGACAGGGAGGGGACCTTGCCTGTGTCCCCAGGAACGGCCGTGTCCTAAATCTGCCCCCAGACCCAATTCCAGCCCCCACAGAGAGACAAATATTTCCTCGGGGTTTTGGACAAAGGGTGAGGCTGGGGGTGGTGACAAACGTGTCACTGTCCTTTGGGGACCCACAGCTCCCTCTGGCTTCACCCCCGGTGTAGAAACCAGGAATTTCTGCCCCAAATCTGCCCCCCAGACCCAATTCCAGCCCCCACAGAGAGCTGGGAAGGTCTGCAGGGTGAGGCAGCCCAGGGTGGTTTAACAATATTCCTTGGGGGTTTGAACAAAGTGCAAGGCTGAGGGTGGTGACAAACGTGTCACTGTCCTTTGGGGACCCACAGCTCCCTCTGGCTTCACCCCCGGTGCAAAACCCAGGAATTTCTGCCCCAAATCTGCCCCCCAGACCAAATTCCAGCCCCCACAGAGAGACAAACATCTCCTCGGGGTTTTGAACAAAGGCTGAGGGTGGTGACAAACGTGTCACTGTCCTTTGGGGACTCACAGCCCCCTCTGGCTTCACCCCCGGTGCAAAAACCCCTTCAGGAACGATTTCCCTGGAGGAACCAGGGATTTGCAGCCGCGGAGGGAGGGCAGAGGGTGACAGAGGAGGTGACACAGCCAGACCTTGTGCTGCTGTCGTGGCAGGAGCGACAGAGGACCCGCGGGTGCTGAGCCACAAGGACATGTGCCTCGTCTTCTGCGCCTTCGCCTCCTGGGCCGTCAAGACATCTGACCTGCAGGCTCCGGATGCCTGGAAGACCAGTACGTGCGGTGCCTGCCTGGAGAGGGCTGGGGAGGGCTCGGGGAGGCGCCTGGCAGCGAGAAAAATCCGGGATATTTATACCTGCGGCTGCCCGGGGGGAAGCGCAGCCTTTTTTCCTGGTTTTCCAAAGCCTCTCCTTTAATCCCTGTGATTTTGTGCTCAGGACAAAGTGGCTGGAGCTGAGCCTTGGTCCTGCTCCATCCAGCCCCTGGCAGCGACTTCCTTAGGAGCTTTTTGTCAGGAATTCTTTAAGGCCTGGAGGGAGCAGGTTGAGGTTTTCCCCCATCCCCGCCGGGACACAATTCCCGTGTTTTCCTGATGTGCTCGCAAGGTTTAATCTCTCCTCACCCCAAACACAGCTCGGCTGAGCCTTCATCCTCCCGCAGGGAGGAGCATCATCATCCTCCTGCAATTCCCTGCGGATCTGTGGGGTCTTCTCCTCTCCAACCCCAGCCTCTGGAAGCCGGTGGGGAGAGAGAAAACCCAAATTTTCTGAACCCCACAGGAGTGGGGCTGGTTTGGGCGAGCAGGGAACAGCTCAGGGAGATCAATAATCCCAATTCCTGCCCTGGATGCAGCAGAACCCTCCCAGGGCAGCATTCCTCATCCTTTGGCCCCTCAAATCCCCTTTTCCATGGGAAGAAAGGCCAGCAGCGAGGCTTCCTGCTGCTTTTCCAGGCGAGGAATGTTCCCTGCTAAGGTCACCAGGAAGGCGACACCGCGGGGCTGGGAATAGCTCTGAGCTAAGGCTGCTCCGTGCCGTCGTCACAAGCAGCTCTTGGCCTGTTCCCCCCGCGCTGCCGAGGTTTTTTGGGATGGAGGAAAGGTGTGGAAAGCGGGATACGCTCCTCGTGCCCCGGGGTGGAATAACCTGGAGAGGAGGGAGGCAGGAGAGGCTCCACACTCCGTTCTCTCCGGGCATTTAGAGCTTCCTACAAGCTGAGTTTTATGTTCTTCTAGCACATAAATCAAAATTCCCGTCTGGATTTGAAGCGTGGAGCCCAAAAAACACGGTTTGGATTCCTGGTTTTGCAGGGGAATCGAGGGAATTTAAAATCTCTTCTAAACTAAATCGAAAACGTTGGGTGCAAGTACAGAGCAGGGCTTGATTTGTCTTTCACCCTCATTAGTTATTCCTTGGGGTTTTATTTGGATTTTTGGATATTTGCTGCTTTTGGTTGGGGCCAGAAAAAATCCCCCAAATAGGATTTTTTCTCGGCGTCCTCCTGGTCCAAACAGAAGCAGGAAATGAAGGTGCTGTCCTGATTTCCCAGTGGGGATTTTGTGGCATTTCTTTCTCATCCAAGATCAGATAGATCAGATCTCCACCTGAACCTGTGACTCCAAAAAAAAAAAAAAAAAAAAAAAAATTAAATCCCCTGTGGGATCTGTGAATCCTCCCAATCCAGGAAATCCCCAACTGGATCTCTGTATCCAGTGTATCCAGCCAATCCATCAAATCTCCCTCTGGATCTCTGTGTCCCAACCCACTGCCCAGCACCGAGGGAGCCCCTTGAGCATTTCCCTCCAAACCAACTTTTTTTTTTTTTTCTTTTCTTTTCTTTTCTTTTCTTTTCTTTTCTTTTCTTTTCTTTTTCTTTTCTTTTCTTTTCTTTTCTTTTCTTTTCTTTTCTTTTCTTTTCTTTTCTTTTCTTTTCTTTTCTTTTCTTTTCTTTTCTTTTCTTTTCTTTTCTTTTCTTTTCTTTTCTTTTCTTTTCTTTTCTTTTCTTTTCTTTTCTTTTCTTTTCTTTTCTTTTCTTTTCTTTTCTTTTCTTTTCTTTTTTTTTTTTTTTTCCCATGGGCTGGTGGCTCCTCCGTGCCCCCAAACCCCGGCACTGGCCGTGGGCAGCCGGGAACTCACCGGGAACAAACCCCGAGGTGTGGTGGGGACAGACACCAAAGGCAGGAGGGGACTGGGAGAGGGAGAGGAGCAGTCTGTGACCCCTCCGCAGGCTGGGGACAGACCCCGAGGTGCGGGAGGAACCCGCAGAGTGACAACGGGAACGTGTCGGGCTCTTTTCCAGTGTTCCTGGCGAGTTTTGGCACCCTCTCGGCCATCCGCTACTTCCGACGGCAGGTCAGGGAAGGGCAGCCCCGGACTTAACCCCGGTACCGTCACCGCGGGGCGCGGCACGGGCAGAGCCCGGGGACTCGGGACAGCGCTGGACAAGGCTGGGGACAGCACCGAGCCCTTCTCCGGAGCCGCGCCCGGCCGGACAGGACGGCACGGAGGGAACGGGAGCGCGCCGGGGACAGGAGGTGACCGTGGGGACAGGATGGGACAGGACAGGACAGGACAGGGGCTGGCACTGCTCTCCCCCTCGCCTGCTCCCTCCTCCCTGCTGGAATCACAGGAAGGCGACAGAAGTGCCGGGATTTCCGTGGAGGACTAAAAGACAGCTTTAGGACGAGCTTGGCCCAGCCCGGGCTGGCTCCAGGGGGACACAGGGACTGTCACCCGCGGAGCCCCGCGCTGCCCGTGACCGCTGGGGTCCCCCCGGCAGCGACCTGGAGCCCTCTCGTCCTCTTGGATTCCACCCCGAGGAAGTCCCAGCTCGGGGCCGCAGCTCCGGGATGAGGTTTCTGTCGCACGTGACACCCACGGATGGCTCTGTCCCTTGGGGACATTTGGGGCAGGGACATGTCCCCATCCATCCCTGGGGACTCCTGGGGCAGGGACATGTCCCCATCCATCCCTGGGGATTCCTGGGGCAGGACATGTCCCCATCCATCCCTTGGGGACAGCTGGGGCAGGACATGTCCCCATCCATCCCTGGGGACAGCTGGGGCAGGGACATGTCCCCATCCATCCCTGGGGACTCCTGGGGCAGGGACATGTCCCCATCCATCCCTGGGGACAGCTGGGGCAGGACATGTCCCCATCCATCCCTGGGGACTCCTGGGGCAGGGACATGTCCCCATCCATCCCTTGAGGACTCCTGGGGCAGGGACATGTCCCCATCCATCCCTTGGGGACAGCTGGGGCAGGGACATGTCCCCATCCATCCCTGGGGATTCCTGGGGCAGGACATGTCCCTATCTATCCCTGGGGACAGTTGGGACAGGGACATGTCCCCATCCATTGCTGGGGACACCTGCTGAGGGAATATGTCCCCATCCATCCCTGGGGACTCCTGGGGCAGGACATGTCCCCATCCATCCCTGGGGACAGCTGCTGAGGGGACACGTCCCCATCCCTGACGCACAGGAGTCACCCGGGGGAAGGGGCAGCCCGGGAGGGTCCCCAGGGACACGCTCAGGGTGGGAAAGGCGCCGAGAGCTCCGGGAAGTCTCAGGAAAAGGGACGGGAGGAGGTTGGACAGGACGGAGAAGGACGTGGACGGGTTTGGAGGGGAAAAGGGTATTTGGGAATTCGATTTATTTCCTTTTGTGAAGGGTGAGCGGGTTTGGGGCTGGGGAGGGCTCGAGGGATGGAAATGTGGGGAAAGAAGGAGATGATTCCATTTCCCCTCTCCGCAGCGCTCCGGGGCGTTATCCAGGAGGAATTCTCTCCCAGGATGGGGTTGGGACCCACCCGAGGCTCTGGGAGCTGCGCTGGGGGTTGTCTCCTGAATTAGAGAGGGGAAATAAAATCCCTTTCCTGGTGCCGAGGGTGCCCCCGAGGTTTAATTTCTGCACGGAGTTTCTCCCCCGAATTAGAGAGGAAAATCAGAATTTCCAGAGGTTTGGTGTGTGCAGGGATTTGTCTCCCGAATTAGAGAGGGGAAAATCAGAATTCCCGGAGGTTTAATGTCTGCAGGATGTTTCTCCTGAATTAGAGAGGAAAATCAGGATTCCCGGAGCTTTGGAGCTGTGCAGGAGTTTGTCTCCTGAATTAGAGAGGGGAAATAAAATCCCTTTCCTGGTGCCGAGGGTGCCCCAGAGGTTTAATGTCTGCAGGGAGTTTCTCCCCCGAATTAGAGAGGAAAATCAGAATTTCCAGAGGTTTGGTGTGTGCAGGGATTTGTCTCCTGAATTAGAGAGGAAAATCAGAATTCCCGGAGCTTTGGTGTGTGTTTAAGGAACATTTGTTTGTTAAATGGGCCGGGGGCCGTGGGTTGTCCCCGACAGCGGGATTTGGGGCTGGGGGTGCGAGGTGGAGCGGGGTGCTGAGGAGGAGGAGGAGGAGGAGGAGGAGGAGGAAGGCAGATGGAATGTGCTGGAAGCTTCTAATAAAGTCCTGTCTCATTTACTACCCCCGTGTCCGTTCCCTCTGTAGGAAAAACCTGAATTAGGTACAAATTTGTGCGGCAGAGGTTTGAGTGTGGATTTTGGGGATGTGCTGGAGAGAATGAAATAATGCAAACCACAGAGCAAACTCTCTGACTTGCAGCTGGTATATCTCAGGTGGATATTTAATGTATTTATTGTATCTAAGGAGTTTTTACTATTATATTTAAGGAGTAAATGCTTATATAAAAGTTTGTAATTTTTTTTTGAAGAGTAAATGCTTATAGTTCTTTTGAGGAGCTAATGCTTATATTCACTATTATATTTAAGGAGTAAATGTTTATATTATATTAACTATTACTATTTAAGGAGTAAATGCTTATATAAGTGCTTGTATTTATTTTAAGGTGTAAATTCTATATTATATTTACTATTATATTGAAGGAGTAAATGCTTTGGGAGTGAATTGCTTTGACACAAGAGACTCCCTTGACTTGAAAAGTCGAGTTCTGCTTTTCACTATTTCCCATTTTTTATTTTTATTTTTTTGTTTCTGTATATTATTTATTTTTGTTTCCTCTGGAATGAACCCCCCCGGATGGCTGAGGCTGGAGAAGCCCTCGCAGACACGGGAGGAGCTGTTAGAGGAGTCCTGGGCATTGCAGGAGGGTAAATCAGTGTCTCTGTGGATCCACAAGTGCAGGAGCTGAGGGGTTTGGAGCCCTGGGGACACAGCAGGGACAGCCTGAGGCTGTGTCCCCTGTCCTTGGCTCAGCCCTGCCCCTCTGGGACACGGCTGGTGACACTGTGTGACACCACAGTGACACGGAGCCCGAGACCCAGAGGGCTGGAAATGGCTCCTTCATTTCTGGGCCGTGTCTCCCTTTTCTGCCATTTCACACAGACCAATCCCATGGGGGACACAAAGGCAAAAGCTCTTCGCTGCCATTGCTCAGAGCAGAGGGACACCAAGGAGAAGTCCCTCCTGGGGAAAGGGATGGAGAACAAAGTGACAGCCACAAAAACATTCCTCCTGCTCACAGAAAATTCCCTGGGGAAGGAATTCCAGAAAACCAGAACACCTCAGGTATGGACCAGGGTTACAGTTTGACTGCAGTCAGGAGGCAGCAGAAATCTTTAGAAAGGTTTATTTACGATTCATTCAGCCCTTTTATAACAGATAAAACCCCACGTTGTTGGTCCACGGGGCTGACACCTCTGCCGTTGGCTCAGGAACAGAAATAGCCAATGTCCCCTGTTTTCGTGGGGAAGGAACATCCTTTACACGAGGTTGTTTGGGGGAAAAGGAAAAGCCGTTGAGAAGTTTCCTTTGGGAAGAGCTCAGCGGTTCTCAGGCTCAGGGAATTTCGGGAGCACGCCCCTCGTGCCCCAGGAGCTCCGGGCCCGGCCCCGGGCGGCTCCTCTGCGGGGAGAGCCCAGGGACACAACCTCCGTCTGTGTGCCCGCTTCCCGCGGGGCCTGCGCCGGGAACAGCTGGAGCTGCATCTGGGAACAGCTGGAATTGCATCGGGAACAGCTGGAACAGCTGGAGCTGCATCGGGAACAGCTGGAACTGCATCGGGAACAGCTGGAACTGCACTGGGAACAGCTGGAGCTGCATTAGGAACAGCTGGAATTGCATCTGGGAACAGCTGGAGCTGCATCCTGGATGTGACACGTGATCTTACATGTGTGATATTATAGAGGTGATATTTGGATATATTTGACCAGATATGTGATTTATATACGTGATATAATATATATTATATATACGATATTATATGGATGATATATATGTGGGTGTTATTATATATGTGATATTGTATAGGTGATAATAGATATGTTATCTTAGATATGTGATATTTGGATATATTTGACCATATATGTGATAATATGTGATATGATATATACAATATTATATAGGTGATATATAGGTGATATTGTGTAGGTGTTATTATATACGTGTTATACAGGTGATATCACATGGGTGACATTATCTGGGTGATCTTATATAAGTGATATTACATAGATGATATTACATAGGTGATATTACATAGGTTATATAGGTGATATTACATAGGTGATATTATATAGGTGATATTATATAGGTGATATTATATAGGTGACATTGTGTAAGTGATATTATATGGATGATCTTATACAGGTGATATTCTATAGGTGATATTCTATAGGTGATATTCCATAGGTGATATTAGAGATGTGACATTACAGATGCGATATATGGTGCCTGACCCTTGACCCCTGACCCCTGACCCCTGACCCCTGGCCCTGAGAGGTGCCAGCTCTCCCAGCAGGTCACAGTGTCCCTGGTGTCCCTCTCACCTGCCCCGGGGTGAACATCCTGACCCCTGGGCGCTCCCGGAGGGGAAAGGGAAAAGGAATTATTGAAATGTGTCAGCAGGAGGAGGAGGAGCAGAGCAGCCTGAAATTTCAACACTTGCTTTATTCTCTGACCTTTTCCTCTCACAGCAAAGCCAAGCGCGCCTGGGACTCGTTTTCTTTCAATTATTATTTTATTTTATTTTTTAAATTGTTTTTGGCCAAAACTGAGATTCAAATTCAATATTTCCCCCCTTCTTTCACCCACCAGAATTCAGTACCCGAACACCTCGGGTCGGACACTTTTGGTTTATCTGGGATTGGTTTTTTCCCTCCTTTTTGTGCCCCTCCCTCCCTGCCTCTGCCCCGCACGTCGCTGCCTCATCTGACACTTCCCCGGTGCCAGGGACATGAAAAAGTCAGGCAGGTGCTGCCCGTAATTCACCCTGCCCGGACACTCCAGGGAGCCTCTGCCCCTGCGCTTTATAATTTTTAAAAAATATTTTTTTCCTTCCCCCCCCCTTTTTATCTTTCATTTTCCACCTTTTTTTTAATTATTATTATTTTTCCTTTTATTTTTTCCTTTTTTTTCCCCCGTCAGGGAATGGGTTTGGGAGCAGCAGCTCCGTCACTCGGATTTCTTTAAATTTTATTTTTATTTTTTAATTTTTTTTTTCTCCTCTTCACCTCTCAGTGATGAAACGCAAGCAGAGATTCCCATTTTATTTCTTTTCTTCCCATTGTCCTTTTTTTGTCCCATTTACCATTTTTCCTTCCGATCTTTTTCTTCTTTTCTTCCCCTTTTCCTTCTTTTCATCCCATTTTTCTTAATTTCTCCCTTTTTTCTTCTTTTCTTCCCATTTTCCTTTTCTTCATATTTTCTTTCTTCCCATTTTCGTTCATTTCTTCCCTTTTTTTAGAATTTATTCCCATTTTTTCTTCATTTCTTCCCATTTTTTTCTTCATTCCTTCCCATTTTTTCTCCATTTCCTCCCATTTTTTTCCTTTTTCCCCATTTCCCTGGGAATTCTGTGTCTTTTCGCTGCCCTCCGGAGGATTTTTCGCTGTTAACCCCGGACAGAGGGAGAGGCGGCAGCAGCTGGAATTTTTCTGCTCCAGGAGCCGGGAACTCCGATGGTTTTTGGGTGGATTCTCCCACCCACAGGGCGCTCGGGGAGTTGCTCCTCAAAACCCGGAGCACATATAAATATTAAAAAAAATTATAAATATCTATATTTTTCTGTCTATATAAATATATATATATAAAATATAAAACTATATCTTTATCTAAATTTTATCTATTATATAAAACTAAATCTTTATAATAAAATAATATATTTATAAAGATATAATATAAAATTGTATACACAATATAAGTAATATATAATCTTATATATAAATATATATATTATTATATATAAAATAATATTATATATTTACCGATAATAAAAACATACGATAAACATAAAGATTTAAGTGTCTTTTAAATTCGAATTATTAAATTATTTAACTTTTTTTAAAAATTTAAATCGTTGAATATTCATGTTTTATAAATCGACACATTGCTCAATTGGCAATTCAGAAATTTAAATTCCGTCCTTTTAATTTTTAAAAAAAATCAATATATTTAAAAAAAATGTTTAAATATATTTTATATATTATATAAATGTATAGTTTTATAGTTATAAAATACATTATTATAAATAAATTATATAATTTATAATATTATATATGAATATATTTATAATATATCTATAAAATACATATATATATATATATATATATATATAAAAATTACATAAATTATGTGTTTTTAACTAATAAATTTTTAAAATCCAGGCACGGACTGGGTTTTACTACACCCTGTGTATTCTCACCGAGAATTTCTCTTCAAGCCAAAGGAGCAGGTTACAAGCTCAGCTTTCTACTGTTTTTTTTTTTTTTTTCCTTTCCCCCCTTAAATTTCACTGTTTATTCTTTGAGGAAAAAAAAAAAAAAAAAAAAAAAAAAAAAAAAAAAAAAAAAAAAGTTTGGAATTGTGATTTAAAAACCAGAGAGAAATCCGAGATTCCTGCTGCAGCCAGGGGAAGGACGGACCCGGGGAGGGGATTTCAGAGGGTTTTGTGTATTTGCAGGTCCCAATTTTCACCTCGGTGTCAGACAGAGCTGATTCTGCCCTAAATAAACTGATTTTTAAACCCTGAGTCTGCTGAGAAACGTGCTGGAGGAAAAGCAGGAAAAGGGGGAATTTTTACAACCCCAAACCCACCAGGAGCAGAATTGGGGAAAATCCAAACCCTGACAAACCCTGCGGGGATTTGGGTCAAGGATTGTAACCCTGGTTCTGCTCCTGAGGAGTTTTGGGTTTCTGGAATTCCTTCCCCAGGGAATTTTCTGTGAGCAGGAGAAATGTTTTCGTAGCTGTAATTTTGTTATTTATTCTGGTTTTTTTTAGGAGGGACTTCTCCTTGGTGTCCCTCTGCTCTGAGCAATGGCAGCGAAGAGCTTTTGCCTTTGTGTCCCCATGGGATTGGTCTGTGGGAAATGGCAGAAAAGGGAGACACGGCCCAGAAATAAAAGGTCATTTTTAGCTTTTTGAATCTCGGGCTCCGTGTCACTGTGGTGTCAAGCAGCGCCAAAGGATTGAAGGAAAACAGGAACAGGAGACACTCAGTTGTCTGGAAATCCTCCTGGACACTCCCCCAGGGGCAAAAATTCACCTCCCTCCAAGCCGAGGATGGCAAAGAGGGAAACGATCCCAGGGGATGAGCCCTGGAATTGCCCAAACTCACCAAAATCCACGGGGAAATTTTAATACCACCACCAAGGGGATCCCCGATTTGATCACTGCAGGTGCTGCTGCTCCAAATCCATTAAAATGTGATGGTGACTCCTCAAAATGTTCACTCGGGGTTTTTTGGGATCTGTTAATCTCATTTGAGACGTCCCCAGCACGATTTTGTTGGGAATAAATGGATTTTTTTGGGGAGGTTATCTGGTACAAATCCTCCCCCAAAAGCAGAGCAAACTTGAGAGGAAACATCAGCACCTCCAAGACCCGACCCCACAACCCCCAGACCCTTTTACAGAACTGAACCACCAGCCACAGGTATAAAAATTAAATTGTTCTTCAACTCAACCGCATTTACATTTAAATACACAGAACCCGCTCCGACTTTACATGTAAACTGTGTTGGGTACCTCCTGGAAAAAAAACCAACAAACCAACAACAAAAATAACCCGAAAAAACAACCCAAAAGAAATGAAAACACAACCCGAGATATTCAAGTACAAATTGTTGTGGTGGCACCAGAGAAAGAACCGAAGGTTTTGGTGTTTGATCTGCTGCTTCTGCAGGGAACAAAGGCCGAGGGTTTAGAGGGTGGAAATATTTGGATTTGCTGCTGCCCTTCTAAAGGATCAGAAAAGAATAACCCTGAGGTTTCTGTGTCCTGCCTCCGCGGGGGTTTGGCTCTCCTGGATTTTCTCCCGTGGGGAATTTTGGGGTGGGCAGGGCTGGCAGGAAAGGAGGGAAATTCCACACCCCAAGGGGGAATTCGGGGTTTTCTCTGCAGGGAAGGACCTCGTGGAGCACAGATCACCTGGAATGTTCGCTGGCTAAAACCAGGTCTGGAGGCAGCAGTGGCAGGATGGAATTTTACGGGCTAAAAAAAGTAAATCTCACTCAGATCTGGGTGGGATTTTTTTTTTTTTTTTTTTTAAATTTTTGGGGAGTTTTGGGGAGGGATTTTTTGGATTTTTTTTTCCCCTCTCCATCCTCTGTCTGCTGCCCCTGATCTCAAAGGACAATTCTGCGAGCCCAGCCCCGTGTGCCAGCCTGGGGAGTGCCCTGGGCATCCTCCAGAGCCCACCTTTGGCCATTCCCTGAGAGATTTTTAACCTGCCCAGCAGCTGCTGACTTCTCCCCCAACAACAACAACAAAAAAAATCTCAAGGAAACTTCTTCTCAAAACAATTTCGGCCAACAACTCTCCTTTTTCTGAACAATCTTTCTCCAGGTGGAATTTTGCCGTTTCTCTGGTGAATTAGAGAATTAGAGAGGTGTCGTTCCTATTCACAACCCTGTTAAATCTATGCGGGAACACCTTATAAAAGCTGATAAAAATCAGACAACAAAAGCCTTTTTTTTCCCTATGCTCTTTGCCCTCGGAAATATTTGGAGACTCTCATGTTTCTTTCGTGCCCTACAACCACAGCACCAGCTGAGGGCTCTGGGGCAAAGGGATCCAACTGATCCAGAGATGCTTTTTTTGGGGTTTTGAGCTGCTGCTCCCTCTAAACACCAAATCCCTTTCCCCTGAGGGAACCTGAAGGAACCTGAGGGAGCTGACCCCTTTTTTACTCCTTGGTTTTTGGGGAGGAATCTGAACATCGAGCTCCTGAAGGAACCTGAAGGAGCCTCACCCCTTTTTTTGCTCTTTAATTTTTGGGGGGCATCTGAACACCGAGTTCCTGAAGGAACCTGAAGGAGCCTCACCCCTTTTTTTTACTCCTTGATTTTTGGGGAGGAATCTGAACACCGAGTTCCTGAGTGAACCTGAAGGAGCCTGAGCCCTTATTTTGCTCTTTGATTTTTGGCGTGCACAGCCATTCTCCCTGAGCACCCCGCTGAACTCCTGCTGCTCCTGCAGCCCCAAAGAGATGGAAGCTGCTGTTCTCTGCCCTCACCCTAAAATTTGGGGCAGGAATCGGACCCCTGGAGCTGCCCAGATGACACAGGGCAGAGCTCGGGGCTCTTCACAGCCACAGCACCAGCTGAGGGCTCTGGGGCAAAGGGATCCAACTGATCCAGAGACGCTTTTTTGGGGTTTTGAGCAGCTGCTGCCTCTGGACACCGAGTCCTTTTCACACCTGAGAGAACCGGACCCTTTTTTTACTCCTTGATTTTTGGGGAGGAATATGAACATCGAGCTCCTGAAGGAACCTGAAGGAACCTGAAGGAGCCTGACCCCTTTTTTAACTCCTTGATTTTTGGGGAGGAATCTGAGCACAGAGCTCCTGAAGGAACCTGAAGGAGCCTGACCCTTTTTTTTTTTCTTTTTTTGCTCTTTGATTTCAAGGGAGGGCCAAAGCTGTCACCCTCCTGCTCACTCCCCACGCTCCTGCAACCCCAAAAAGACTGAAGCTGCTGTTCTCTGCCCTCACCCTAAAATTTGGGGCAGGAATCGGACCCCTGGAGCTGCCCAGATGACATGGGGCAGAGCTCGGGGCTCTTCCCGGAGGAGGAGAGAAGAGCCGCGGGGGTTTGTGCCGTGCCTGGAGCAGCCCCTAGACCTGGAAAATGTGCTGGGCAGGAGAAGGGGAGCTGCAGGAGGAGGCCAGCTCCTTCTCCTCGGCCTCCCAAAGGTTGTCGTAGCTGAGGTCGCTGTGGAAGCTCTGCAGCTCGGCGTAGTCGTGGTAAGAGGCGGAGTCCCGGCGGGGACAGGTGACATCTGTCACCTCGTAGGTGTCCCCGCTCCCACCTGCGGGGTAAAAAGTGCTTTAGATTGGGGATGGTTTATAAATCTATGTGTTTATAGAGCCGTAAAGGGTCATTGTGGCAAGGAGATAACAAGGATTTTTTTTTTTCTTTTCTGTCAATAAATGAGCGCTGCGCTGAACACGTGTCGTAAGATGAAACGCAAGATGTAACCAAAATTACAAACCAGCTGGGGTTACGGTCTTTGTCCCTTCCAGGACCTGTCCCTCATAACTCTGGGGGATATTTTCTGTTCAAACCAACTAGGATAGAGTTCTTCATCTCTTCCAGGACCTGTCCTTTATAACTCTGGGGATATTTTCTGTTCAAACCAGCTGGGGCCAGGTTCTTTATCCCTTCCAGGACCTGTCCCTCATAATTCTGAGGAATATTTTCTGTTCAAACCACATGGGGCAGAGTTATTTATCCTTTCCAGGACCTGTCCCTCATAACTCTGGGGGGATATTCCTCTGTTAATGGGCCAGACCTGTTCAAACCAGCTGGGGCAGGGGTTTTTATCCCTTCCAGGACCTGTCCTTTATAACTCTGGGGAATATTTTCTGTTCAAACCAACTAAGATAGAGTTCTTTGTCCCTTCCAGGACCTGCCCCTTATAACTCTGGGGATATTTTCTGTTCAAACCAGCTGGGGCCAGGTTCTTTATCCCTTCCAAGACCTGTCCCTCTGGGGAATATTTTCTGGGGAATAATTCTGGGGAATATTTTCTGTTCAAACCACGTGGGCCATGTAAAAGAGATGGGAAAAGGGGTCGGGGCAGCCCAGGGGCTGTCTCAGCCAGCAGGGAGGAAGGAAAATCACAGAGAGAGGAGGAGGAGGAGGAGGAAGGTCCCAGAGCAAGGCAGGTCCCTCGGGGTGCCAGGGGGAGCCAGGACAGGTGACAGGGGCACAGGACAGGTGACAAACCCAGGGAGGGGCAGCAGGGAGGATGATGAGGGTCAGGGAGGGCTGGAGCAGCCCAAGGGTCTCACCTGGGCTGTGCAGAGAAGGTCCCAGGTGTTCCTCTGGCAGGGAGGAGATCTGGGGACACAGGGACACCCCGGTGAGGGTGGCAGGGCTGGGACAGTGCCCACAGGGCACCAGCCTCGGCCCTGCTGCCCGGGATGGCCCTGAGCAAAGGGCCCAGAGCCCTGCGGGGACCCCCCTGGGCCGGCTGGGACCCCGGGATGTCCCACTGAGTGTCCTACTGAGTGTCCCCTGTACCCTCTGAGTATCCCCTGTACCCTCTGAGTGTCCCCGAGTGTCCCCTGCACCCCCTGAATGTTCCCCTGAGTGTCCCCTGTACCCTCTGAGTGTCCCCTGTACCCTCTGAGTGTCACCTGTACCCTCTGAGTGTCCCCGAGTATCCCCTGTACCCTCTGAGTGTCCCACTGAGTGTCCCCCTGTACCCTCTGAGTGTCCCCCTGTACCCTCTGAGTGTCACTCAAAGTGTCCCCTGCACCCTTTGAGTGTCCCCTTACACCCCGAGTGTCCCCCTGTGTGTCCCTCTACACCTCTGAGTGTCCCCTTGACTGTCCCCTTACACCCCCCGAGTGTCCCCTGTACCCTTTGAATGTCCCCTTACACCCCCTGAGTGACCCTCTAAGTGTCCCCTGCACCCCCTAAATGTCCCCCTGAGTGTCCCCTGCACCCCTTGAGAGTCCCCTGCACCCCCTGAGTGTCACCTGCACCCCCTGAATGTCCTCCTGAGTGTCCCCTGCACCCTTTGAGTGTCCCTCTAAGTGTCCTCTGCACCTCCTGAGTGTCCCCCTGTACCCTTTGAGTGTCCCCTTACACCCCGAGTGTCCCCCTGAGTGTCCCCTTACACCCCCCGAGTGTCCCCCGAGTGTCCCCGGGCCCTCCCAGGTGACTCTCCAGCCTCACCTGGCCCAGGTGGGCCCGGGGCCGCCGTGGGGGGCCCGGGGTGCTGTAAATGGGGCCGGGGGACACCTCCCTGGTGTGTCCCCCTGGCAGGGGCTGGCAGTGCCACTGCTCCAGGGACAGCGGCTGGGGACACGGGGACGGTCCTGTCTGACCGTGGCACTGCAGGAACTGCAACAGAAAACAGCCTCGGGTTGGCTCCCGGCTGGGAAATGGTCACCTGGGAAATGTCCCCTACCTGGGAAATGTCCCCCACCTGGGAAATGTTCCCTACCTGGGAAATGTCCCCTAGTGGGAAATGTTCCCCACCTGGGAAATGTCCCCTACCTGGGAAATGTCCCCCACCTGGGAATTGTCCCCAACCTGGGAATTGTCCCCCACCTGGGAAATGTCCCTCACCTGGGAAATGTCCCTCACCTGGGAATTGTCCCCCACCTGGGTGCTGCCCCCCTGGGCATTTTGAGGTGGGCAGAGTGCTCTGTGGCTCCACAGACACGGGGGGACCTGCCCAGGGGGATAAAAACCCACTCAAGGGAAGGGGGATCACCCCAGGGTGGAGCACGGCTCAGAAAATCTTTCCCAATTTGATAATAACAGCTGAAATGTGCCCTTAAGACACTCCCTTATCACAGCTGGGGTTTTTTTGGGGTGGGCAGAGTGGTCTGTGGCTCCGCAGACACGGGGGGACCTGCCCAGGGGGATAAAAACCCACTCAAGGGATCACCCCAGGGCGGAGCATGGCTCAGAAAATCTTTCCCAGTTTGATAATAACAGTTGAGATGTGCCCTTAAGGCACTCCCTTATCACAGCTGGGGTTTTTTTGGGGTGGGCAGAGTGGTCTGTGGCTCCACAGACACGGGGGGACCTGCCCAGAGGGATAAAATGTGACTCAAAGGACTCAGAAGGACCCTGGAGGGAAGGGGGATCACCCCAGGGCGGAGGATGGCTCAGAAAATCTTTCCCAGTTTGATGATAACAGCTGAAATGAGCCCTTAAGACACTCCCTTATCACAGCTCGGGTTTTTTTGGGGTGAACAGAGTGTTCTGTGGCTCCACAGACACGGGGGGACCTGCCCAGGGGGATAAAATGTGACACAGAGGGACCCTGGAGGGAAGGGGGATCACCCCAGGGCGGAGGATGGCTCAGAAACTCTTTCCCAGTTTGATGATAACAGCTGAAATGAGCCCTTAAGACACTCCCTTATCACAGCTGGGGTTTTTTGGGGGGTGAGCAGTGCTCTGTGCCTCTGACTCACCCCCGGGCCGGGGCTGGGGCCGGGACTGGGGAATCTCCAGTTTCGGGAGCCTGGCTGACATCTCTGCTGGGATCAGACAGGGCAAACCTGTTCCCCCGACGTGTGCCGAGCCCTGCCCCAGCCCGAAACGCAGCTCCGGAGTTTCCTCGTCCCTCCCCAGAGGGTCGGGAATGAACCAGCACAATCCCCGGAGCACAGAGCTCCTGCAGGAGGGACACTGGGAACGGCCCCACTGGGAGCAACTGGGAGCAACTGGGAGTGGAGGGATCAGTGAAAAGGGGGAGCTGCGGAGGGCTCAATCCTCACCCAGCTCCGTCTGCTCAGCCCCGAGGCAGGATGGAAACAGGGACAGGGCAGCTCGGCCCCAGGAGGGGCTGGAGAGGGGCGGTAAAACCCCAAATTTTGCTCCGTGTGGGATGCTGGGCTGTGCTCAGAGAGGGGAATTCCTCAAGGGAATGGTTGAAAAATCCCAAATTTTGCTCCGTGTGGGATGATGGGGCTGAGCCCTGGCTGTGCTCAGAGAGGGGAATTAAGGGACAGTCACCAAAGGGCTTTAAAATCCCAAATTTTGCTCCGTGTGGGATGCTGGGGCTGTGCTCAGAGAGGAGAATTCCTCAAGGGAATGGTTGTAAAATCCCAAATTTTGCTCCGTGTGGGATGCTGGGGCTGTGCTCAGAGAGGGGAATTCCTCAAGGGACAGTCACCGAGGGGTTGGGGAAGTGGCAGGCTGATGGGGACATGCTGGAAAAGCCGTGTCAGAGCCGGCTGTGTGCCGTGGGGCAATAACCACCCACTCAGGGATTGTCTCAGCAGCTGGTGGCACATCGCAGGGCGGGCAGGGATTGCCCCACCTCTCCCCTTGCCCCAGGGAAACGCTCCCACACCTGCTCTGAAGCACCTGCCGGGCCCCTGTGCCTGCCAGCAGCAGCAGCAGGGAAAGGTGAGACTTGTTCTTCCCAGGGAGGAGGATCCAGCCCCAGCCCACACCCATCCTGATCCTATATCCAGTGCAATCCCACATCCATCCTGATCCTATATCCAGCCTCATTCCACATCCATCCTGGTCCCACGTCTATCCCTATCCCACATGCAGCCTGATCCCATATCCATCCTGATCCTACATCCAGCCCCATCCTACATTCACCCATCCCTCATCCATCTTGATTCCACATTTATCCTCACCCCACTTCCATCCTGACCCTACTTCCATCCAGCCCCACATCAATCCTGACCCTACATCAATCCTGACCCCACATCAATCCTGATCCTACATCCAGCCCCATCCTACATTCATCCCATCATCATCCCTCATCATCTTGATTCCGCATCCATCCTGACCCCACATCAGTTGTGATCCTACATCAGTCCTGATCCTACATCTATCTTGACCCCACTTCCATCCTGACCCCACATCCATCCCCATCCCACATCCATCCCCATCCCCACATCCATCCCCATCCTGACCCCACATCCATCCCCATCCCCACCCCACATCCATCCCCACCCCACATCCATCCCCATCCCCACATCCATCTCCATCCCACATCCATCCCCACCCCACATCCATCCCCATCTCCATCCCACATCCATCCCCATCCCCACCCCACATCCATCCCCATCTCCATCCCACATCCATCCCCATCCCCACCCCACATCCATCCCCATCCCCACCCCACATCCATCCCTATCCCGCCCCACCCCTCACCCTGCCCAGCTCCAGCTGTCCCGGGGGCTGTTGCTGGGAGCCGTGGGCTGTGTAGGGCTCGTGGTACACGGGGGACTGCAGCTCTCCTTTGGGATTTGTGGGGCCGCTCCTGTCCTCACTGCTCCTGCCCGTGGATTTCCTGCCGCTGTTCCCTCTGTGCAATTCCCGCTGCTGGGGCGGCCCTGGGCTGGGCCAGCCGGGCTGGGCCAGGCTCTGCAACGACACCACAGACCCTACAGGGACCCCACAGACCCTAAAGGGACACCACAGACCCCAAAGGGACACCACAGACCCCAAAGGGACACCACAGACCCCAAAGGGACACCACAGACCCCAAAGGGACACCACAGACCCCAAAGGGACACCACAGACCCTACAGGGACCCCACAGACCCCAAAGGGACACACAGACCCCAAAGGGACACCACAGACCCTAAAGGGACACCACAGACCCCAAAGGGACACCACAGACCCCAAAGGGCCTCTCCTGGGGCTGGCAGTGCACGGGGACGTCACTCCGGGGTCAGGAATTGCCCCACTCACTCTGAGATCCCCAGATTTGGGATTCCTGCCTGGGAAAATCCTCCGCCCACCCCCAGGTTTGGTTTGGGGATTTCACGGCCTTTGAAGCTCCTGTTTGCCCTTTTGTAATCTCCAGCTGTGCCAGTATGGGGCAGAGGACTGGGATGGGACTGGGACAGGGGCTGGGACTGGGACGGGATTGGATTGGAACTGGGATTGGGACTGGGACTGGGATGGGATTGGAACTGGGATTGGGACTGGGACTGGGACAGGGATAGGATTGGGATGGGAACTAGGACTGGGATGGGACTGGGACTGGGATGGTACCAGAATGGGATTGGAACTGGGACTGGGACTGGGACAGGGGCTGGGCTTGGGATAGGACTGGGATGGGATTGGGATGGGAATGAGGACTGGGATTGGGACTGGGACAGGGGCTGGTCTTGGGATAGGACTGGGATGGGAACCAGAACTGGAACTGGGATGGGACTGGACTAGAACTAGGACTGGGATGAGACGGAACTAAGACTGGGACTGGAACTGTGACTGGGGTCCCTCAGCACCTTTTCCCTGCCCAGGCTCCGGGCAGGGCTTTGCTCCAACCCCACAGCAAACACCACCAGCCCCAAAAGGCAATCCCCGGAGGCATCCCGGGCTTCTTTCGGGATTCACTCACATGGAGAGGCTGGGAATAGCCGGGGGACAGCGGCTCCTCGAGCAGGCGGCCCTCAGGGCTCAGCAGGAAGGAGTGACCATCGGGCAGGGAGCCGCTGGTCTGGGACAGCTGGGTCAGCGTGGTCACTCTGCCTCCCGACGCCCAGGAGTTCGTCCGGCCGTCGGAGCTGAGAGATCCCCTCCCACTGCTGGTGAACTGCACGGGGACAGGGGACAGGGACATCCTTGGGGACACAGCCCTCGTGTCCCCATCAGAGCTGAGAGGTCCCCTCCCACTGCTGGTGAACTGCATGGGGACAGGGACATCCTTGGGGACACAGCCCTCGTGTCCCCATGGGAGCTGAGAGGTCCCCTCCCACTGCTGGTGAACTGCACAGGGACAGGGACATCCTTGGGGATGGGACATCCTTGGGGACACAACCCTCGTGTCCCCATCAGAGCTGAGAGGTCCCCTCCCACTGCTGGTGAACTGCACGGGGACAGGGACATCCTTGGGGACACAGCCCTCGTGTCCTCATCAGAGCTGAGAGGTCCCCTCCCACTGCTGGTGAACTGCACAGGGACAGGGGACAGGGACATCCTTGGGGACACAGCCCTCGTGTCCCCATCAGAGCTTACGGCTTGTCCCCACTCCCTTGTCCCCACTGCTGGTGAACTGCACAGGGACAGGGACATCCTTGGGGACAGGAATGCCCTTGGGGACAAGGACATCCTGGGGGACACAGCCCTCGTGTCCCCATGGCTGTGCCTGGGGTGTGGGACGTGCTGGTTTTGGGGTGAGTGAAGAGAATGAGGGGGTGCCCAGCAGGAAAAGGTATCCCTCACCTGGCTGAGGTGTGGCAGTTTGAACCCCCAGGATCATTTACCTGGCTGAGGTGTGGCAGTTTGACCCTCCAGGACCCCCCCAGGATCCCTCACCTGGCTGAGGTGTGGGGTTTTGACCCTCCAGGACTCCCCAGGATCCCTTACCTGGCTGAGGTGTGGCAGTTTGACCCCCCAGGATCATTTACCTGGCTGAGGTGTGGGGTTTTGACCCCCCCAGGAGCCCCCAGGATCATTTACCTGGCTGAGGTGTGGCAGTTTGACCCCCAAGATCCCTTACCTGGCTGAGGTGTGGGGATTTGACCCCCTAGGAACCCTTACCTGGCTGAGGTGTGGCAGTTTGACCCCCCAGGATCCCTTACCTGGCTGAGGTGTGGCAGTTTGACCCCCAAGATCCCTTACCTGGCTGAGGTGTGGGGTTTTGACCCCCCAGGACTCCTCACCTGGCTGAGGTGTGGGGGATTTGCCCCCCCAGGACCCCCCAGGATCCCTCACCTGGCTGGGCTGTGCGACCCTGGCCCCCGAGAGCCCCTCAGAGCCCGACAGGGAGGAGTCAGCGTTTCGGAACTGGGCGGTTTTGAGGCAGTAGAGCCACTCCTGGTAGTCCCGGTAGCTGCAGCACCTCACCCGGATGGAGTTAATCAGTCGGCCTGGAATAAAACATCCCCCGGGGCTCAGCCCGGGCCGGGAAAACCCCTCGGGAATGGGAATCCTCCGCTCCAGCCGCGGCCCGCATCCCACAGCGGGACCTGCGGGTGGGATGGGGATGGGCGGGGGGTCGGGATGGATTTAGGGTTGGGATGGGTGTGGGATCAGGATGGATGTGGGGTCAGGATGATTTTAGGATCAGGATGAATTTAGGATCAGGGTGGATGTGAGATCAGAATAATTTTAGGATCAGGATGGATGTAGGATGGGGCTGGATGTGAGATCAGAATGAATTTAGGATTAGGACGGGTGTGGGATCAGGATGATTTTAGGATCAGGATGAATTTAGGATCAGGATGGATGTGAGATCAGAATGATTTTAGGATCAGGATGGATGTGGGATCAGGATGGGTGTGGGATCAGGATGGATGTGAGATCAGAATGATTTTAGGATCAGGATGGGTGTGGGATCAGGGTGGATGTGGGATGGGGCTGGATGTGGGATGGTTTTGAGGTGGAATGCTCTGCCCTCGGCGCCGCTGTGCCTCCCAGTCTCTCCCGCCAGGACACAGAGGCTCCCAGATTTCCAGCAGGGCAGTTCAGGGAGCCGGCTGCCCACCGGGAAGGTGCCACTCACCAACCCCGACCCCCTGCCCGTGCCAGGCACCCACCTTCGATTAAAAAGGAGGTTTTGTCGTTCTCCTCAAAGAGCACCTGGATGGCGTTGAGCGGGAGCTCTCCCTGCGGAGAGAGGGGCAGGATGGGGACCAGGGAGCCAGCAGAGCTCCTGGCCGTGCCCAGGGACACGGCTGGGCAGCCAAACTCTGCTCCCACGGGAGGAATCTCAGCGAGATTCCTGCCTCCTGCACATCCCAGCGAGATTCCTGCACATCCCAGTGAGATTCCTGCACATCCTAGTGGGATTTCTGCACATCCCAGTGAGATTCCTGCACATCCCAGTGAGATTCCTGCACATCCCAGTGAGATTCCTGCACATCCTAGTGGGATTTCTGCACATCCCAGCGAGATTCCTGCACATCCCAGTGAGATTCCTGCACATCCTAGTGGGATTTCTGCACATCCCAGTGAGATTCCTGCACATCCCAACGAGATTCCTGCATCCTGCACATCCCAGTGGGATTCCTGCACATCCCAGTGGGATTCCTGCATCCTGCACATCCCAGTGAGATTCCTGCACATCCCAACGAGATTCCTGCACATCCCAGTGGGATTCCTGCATCCTGCACATCCCAGTGAGATTCCTGCACATCCCAGTGAGATTCCTGCACATCCCAACGAGATTCCTGCACATCCCAACGAGATTCCTGCATCCTGCACATCCCAGTGGGATTCCTGCACATCCCAACGAGATTCCTGCATCCTGCACATCCCAGTGAGATTCCTGCCTCCTCCTGCAGCCCCAGCAGGATTCCTGTCCCCAGCACGGCTGTGTAGACCCGGTGCTCCATCCTCCCCTCCACAGCAGCCCCGGAGGGTGCAGAGACGCCCTGAGCACCGAGCCCCACCTCGGGGAGCTCAGCGACATCCCAGTGACATCCCAGCGACATCCCAGCGACATCCCAGCGACATCCCAGCGACACCTCCCGCAGCTCCCCCTCGCTGCTTCCCACCTCGCCCAGGGCCTTTTCCCACCGGAGGATTGGGGTGAGTCCCATCCCTATCCCATCCTACCCCATCCCTATCCCATCCTACCCAATCCCACCCCATCCCTATCCAATCCTACCCGATCCCACCCCATCCTATCCCATCCTATCCCATCTCTATCCAATCCTACCCCATCCCACCCCATCCCTACCCCATCCCTATCCAATCCTACCCCATCCCTATCCCATCCTACCCCATCCCTATCCCATCCTACCCCATCCCTACCCAATCCTACCCAATCCCACCCCATCCCACCCCATCCCTATCCCATCCTACCCCATCCCTATCCCATCCTACCCCATCCCTATCCCATCCTACCCCATCCCACCCCATCCTACCCCATCCCTATCCCATCCCACCCCATCCCAGCCCCATCCCAACCCAATCCCACCCCACCCCAGCCCCACACCCTGGGCAGGGGCAGCTCCTGGAGCTGCAGAACAAAAGCGCCGGGGCTGTTCCCTCGCCCAGCCCGGACCGCGGGCCGGGGAAGCGCCCCGGGAGGAGGAGGAGGAGGAGGAGGAGGAGGAGGGGGAGGCTCCGTGCCCTGACACGCCGCTGGAAAAGCCGGTTCCCGCTCCCAGCCCCGGCTGAATCAGCCCCGGGCCCGCGGACACCGTGGGAAGGGAACTTTGCCTGGGAAGGGAACTTTGCCTGCCGAGGGAAGGGAAGGGAAGGGAAGGCGGCACGGGGCAGGTTTAGGGTTTCAAAAGCGATGAGCTCATGGGAGAACCCAGCCCAGCCCTTGCCCCGTTCCCAGGACGTTCCCGAAAGCGGGCTGTGCCCCCGGCTGTGTCCCAGCTGCTGGAAAACGCCTTTCCCGAGCTGCTGTGCCATGGGGAGAGCGCTCTGCCCCGGTGATGCTCTTCCCGGCGAGAACGAGAGCAATAAAATCCCAATAAAATCCCAATAAAATCCCAATAAAATCTCAATAAAATCCCAGTAAAATCCCAATAAAATCCCAATAAAAGTGTGGATGTCCCCAGCCGTCACCCCACGAGCCGTGTCCCCAAGTGCCACCGGGGATGGCGCTGGGGGAATTTGGGGCTCGGTGACACGGGAGGGGACAGCGGGGAGGGCAGGTGACACGGGAGGGGACACGGAGGAGGGCAGGTGACACGGGACGGAGCAGCAGGACGCTCCCAGAGGATCTCACCTTGAAGCAGAGGCCAGTGGGCTCCTCGGACACGATCACCAGCGTGGAGGGGTAGAGCACCAGGAGCCGGTCGTGCTGCTCCTGGGGCAGGAGAAGGGAGAGGGTTGGAGAGCTGGGGACAGCGGGCTGGGAGCTGGGGAGCCCCGGGCTCTGTCCTCACAGCAACCGGGGACAAGGGTCTGGGGGCAGCTGAGCTGCTTCAGTGGGCTGGGACATGGGTTTGGGGAGAGCCAGGCTGCTTCCTGTGCTCCATCCCTCCATCCATGGATCCATCCATCCATCCATCCATCCCTCCATCCCTCCATCCATCCCTCTATCCATCCATCCCTCCATCCATCCATCCCTGCATCCCTGATTCCATCCATCCCTCCATCCCTCCATCCCTCCATCCATCCATCCATCCATGGATCCATCCATCCCTCCATCCCTCCATCCATCCATCCATCCCTCTATCCATCCATCCATCCATCCCTCCATCCATGGATCTATTCCTCTCTCCATCCCTCCATCCCTCCATGGATCCATCCCTCCATTCATGGATCCATCCATCCATCCATCCATCCATCCATCCCTCCATCCCTCCCTCCATCCCTCCATCCATGGATCCATCCCTCCCTCCATCCATCCCTCCATCTCTCCCTCCATCCCTCCATCCATGGATCCATCCATCCATCCCTCCATCCCTCCATCCCTCCATCCCTCCATCCCTCCATCCCTCCATCCCTGGATCCATCCCTGGATCCATCCCTCCATCCCCAGAGCCGTGCCCTACCTGGAAGGGCAGGTGCTGCAGCTTCACCTTGGACACACAGAGGATTTCCCCCAGGGATTCCCGCTGGGTTCCTCTCCACTCCTGCACGGGCAGGTTCTGCACGGACCAGCGCAGCTCCTCCTTGTCCCCTGGGCTCTGTGTCCAGCCGCTCTAGGGACAGCCCACACCACCCATCCATCAGCCCTCCCTCCATCCATCCCTCCATCCATCCCTCCATCCCTCCATCCACCTGGGGACACTATTTTGGTGTGGCAGGAGTGGGAAGGTGTGTCCTCGGTATTTTCCGAGCCTGAGAATCGCTGAGCTCTTCCCAAGGGAAACTTTTCAATGGTTTTCTTTTTCCTCAAACAACTTTGTGTAAACAATGTTCCTTTCCCGTGACAACGGGTGTCACTGAGCCAATGGGAGAGGTGTCGGCCCTCTGGGCCAATAACGTGACTTTTTAGCTCGTTATAAAATGAATAAATTGTAAATAAAACCTTCTGATTTCTGCTGCCTCCTGACTGGAGTCAAACATCTTTATTTCCTGTCCTATTGCAGGAGGAATGGACCAATAAATCTGAGCAGGAGGCAGTTTTCCACCTGGGAATGGATGATCCTTCTCCACACCTGGAAACGCCTTTCCAAGGGGGATATTTCTGCTCCACGAGTGGGGAGGGAATTAAAACACCCTCAGAGGCTGGGAGAGACAATCTCTTGGATCTGGGCCTGGTTTTTAGGCTTCAGCCTCCTCCTCCTCCTCCTCCTCCTCCTGATGTTTTGCAAGCTCTGGGTGGTTGCACAAACACCCAAAAGCGTGAGAGCTCCTCTGAGCCCACGGAGCTGGTGGCACCCATGGGTGGCAACTTTTCCTCCCAGCACATCCCCCCTGCTAGAAGCTCTCAGACCCCTCTGGAAAGCTCTTTTTGCACCCCTTTTATCCCCTCAGGAAATTCCCCCCGAAGGGAATCCAGCCCCGTGTCCCAGCTGAGAGTGGGACAGGGCCGTGGGACACCCACCTGGGACAGCAGGGGCAGGGCCAGGCTCCCTCCACACAGCTGGATCTGCTTCTCCAGGTGGTAAAGCCACTGCCTGAGCTCGGCCTCGGACGGGCAGAACACGACCAGGGGGTTCAGCAGAGGGCCTGGGGGTGTGGGGACACGGCGTGGGCACAGCAGGGCCAGGCAGGGACTGCAGCTGGCAGAGGTGCCACAGTGCCGGGGTCTGCAGGGTGCCAGAGCTCTGCTGTCACCCCCCTCCAGCCCTCCCTGTCACCCTTTCTCCATGGCAGAGCTGCCACACTCTGCCCAGCTCTCCATGGAGTGTGGGGACACCAGAGCTGTCCTGTCACCTCCCTCCAGTCCTTCCTGTCATCCTTTAGCCATGGCAGAGCTGCCAAATTTTGAACAGCTCTCCACAGGGTGTGGGGACACCAGAATTCTGCTGTCACCTCCCTCCAGTCCCCATGGCAGAACTGCCACCCTGCCCAGCTCTCCATGGAGTGTGGAGACACCAGAGCTGTCCTGTCACCTCCCTCCAGCCCTTCCTGCCATCCTTTAGCCATGGCAGAGCTGCCACACTCTGCACAGCTCTCCACAGGGTGTGGGGACACCAGAATTCTGCTGTCACCTCCCTCCAGTCCCCATGGCAGAGCTGCCACACTCTGCCCAGCTCTCCATGGAGAGTGGGGACACCAGAGCTGTCCTGTCACCTCCCTCCAGCCCTTCCTGCCATCCTTTAGCCATGGCAGAGCTGCCAAATTTTGCACAGCTCTCCATGGAGTGTGGGGACACCCCTGCCCTGCTGTCACCCCCCTCCAGTCCCCATGGCAGAGCTGCCACCCTGCACAGCTCTCCATGGAGTGTGGGGACATCAGAGCTCTGCTGTCACCTCCCTCCAGTCCTTCCTGACATCCTTTAGCCATGGCAGAGCTGCCACACCCTGCACAGCTCTCCAGGGCTGTGGGGACACCCCTGCCCTGCTGTCACCCCCCTCCAGCCCTCCCTGTCACCCCTTTGTCCCCCAGCCCTCTGAGACTGCTCCAGCCCTTTGTCAGTCACACCAAGCCCTGACCACCGGACGCTTTTGGACCCCAAACCGGGCCGAGAACAAAGCCCAGAGATGGCCCCAAAAGCCCAGCCCGCCTTCCCCGGGCACATTTCAGCTCTCCAACCCTCTCCGGGCAGTTTCTGGGCAGGCTCCGTGTGGGGCAGGGACTGTCCCCTGAGCAGAAACTCCGCTCTTATCTCCCAGGTTCACCTCGGCTCTCCGTATGTGGAGCACCGGGATGTTCTGACACACTTGGCTCACCGATTGCCTCGCCCAGCGCCACCCGGGCTGAGGATGGTGACTCCACACATCCCTGCAGCTCCTCCAGCTGAGCTTTTTCCAGCTCCCACTCAGCACAGAGCAGGAGCACAACCTCCTCCCACGCCCTTCTCTGCAGACACGGCCCGGCCGGGGCAGGACCGCTCCCGGCAGGATGCGGAGTGGATGTTGCGATTAATAATTCACCACTCAGCCCCACACCGAGCCGCGGCCCCAGGAGGATGTGCCTCTGGAGGAGTCGGCAGGACGCAGATAAGCCGGATCAAGGCGGGACTTTGCCCTCCTGCGGTATCTTTAGTGCCCTAATTCCTGCAGTATTTATAAACAGCCTTTCCGAGGCTGAGCCTTTGAGGCGCGTCTGCCGTGCGGGAAATCCGCAGTAGGCACAGCCGAGGTGGGGCAGAGTCACCCGCGGGGTCACTGCAGACCCATGACAGCAATTTGGGTGTTTTTCCCGGCACCCACGTGCCCGTGACTCTTGGAGCTATCCACTTCCCTCTGCCTTCGTTTTCCCGGCTTTTGCCAGGAGCACACAGCGCGGCCGGGAGGCTGTGATGCTGCTCTCTGGGCATCCAGGGCTTATAAAAATCCAAATTACAGCCCGCAGGAATCCCTGCGGCGTGACACTCAGTGTGACCCTCGGCGTGGCACTGTAACCCGGCCGGGGCACACACCCCCAGGGCATCATCGCCCACTGCCACATCCAAACGGGGCGCAGAAGGAAGGGAAAATGAGGAAAGGAACTCCTGGAACACGCCTGGGAGAAGGCTGAGCCGTGAATTCGGCCCCTGCCATCGCCCAGGGACACGTCCCTGTGCCCCGGGCTCCTTCCTCTTTCCTTGGAAAAGGACTCGCAGGGTCACTCCCTGCCCTCGGGAGAGGAGGGAGAAGGAATTCTGCTCCATTCCCTCCTTCCAACAACTGGGCAGAAGTGGGAGAAGGAATTCCGCTCCATTCCTTCCTTCTAATGACCCAGGAGAGAAGAGAGAAGGAATTCTGCTCCATTCTCTCTTTCCAATGACCCAGGAGAGGAGGGAAAAGGAATTCTGCTCCATTCTCTCTTTCCAATGACCCAGCAGAGGTGGGAAAAGGAATTCTGCTCCATTCCCACTTTCCAATAACCGAGGAGAGGAGGGAGAAGGAATTTTGCTCCATTCCCTCCTTCCAACAACTGGGCAGCGGTGGGAACTGTCCCATGTCCCCACATGTCCTCACATGTCCCCACATGTCCCCACATGTCCCCACATGTCCCCACACGTCCCTGCCACCCTTTCCCTGTGGCATTCTGGAGCAGAGGGAGCCGTAAATCCCAGAAGAAGAGCAGAGCTGAGCTCCCTGCAGCCTCCCTGGGGCTGTTCCCTGGGGCTGGCACAGGGAGGTGACACAGGGAGGTGACACAGGGAGGTGACACACACGCCCCGAGCCCCAGAAGCCCCCCGGGACCCACCTGAGATGTGGAAAGCGTGGTCCTGCTGCCCGGGGCTCTGCCCGGCCCCCAGCTCACGCACCTCCAGCTCCTTGAGAGGCAGCAGCCCCTGGGGAAGGAGAGCAGGGGTTATTGGGGGCTTGGGTATGGTTTTTTGGGGGGGGGTTTGGGGTGGTGTTTTGTTTTTTTTTTTTTTTTTTTTGGGTTTTTTTGTTTGTTTTATTTTGTTTTGGGTTTTTTGTGGGATTTTTGGGTTTTTTGGGGTTTTTTTGGGGGGGTTTTTTGGCTTTTTTTTTTTTTGGTTGGTTTTTTTTGTTGTTGTTGTTGTTGTTTTTTCCCTTTTCGTTTGAAGAACAACCTCAGCAAAACAAGGCTGATTTAACGACGGAAAGGACTGACCCTGAAGGAAAACGGAGCTGTCCAGCTGCCAGGCTCTGGGTGTGCAGATTTCTGACAAAAGCCAGGAGCAGGTGACAACTTTGTTGTCCCTCCTCTGGGCTCCCTACACGACCTCCATAAAAGATGCTAATGGCTCCAGCGCCTTGGGGCACATTAATTCCTTGTTAATTCCTCCACTACGAATAAACTCTGTTTTTAAAACAGCCAGGAGGGTTTGGGATTTTTTTTAACCCTCCTAACACGGGGATTTTCGGTAGAAGAGGTGACTGGAGAGGTTTTACTCACGTTTTACATCAACCTCAAGTCACCTAAAGGCCAATCAATCATTCCTAAGAGGAACTAATCTTCCAGTCCTCTCCCAAACACGCTCAGTTTCAGTTCCTCCCTGGCGTGGAGGAAGAAGAGAACATCCCAGGGGCTGTTGTTTTCCAGCTGTGGCCTCGGTGCAGAGCACTCCATCCATTATTTGTAACTCCCCAGCACCACGGGGATAAAAGATTCATGAGTGGTTTGCCAGCAGAGCTCCCCGAGGCTCGGCTTTCTCTCCCCACCTTCTCCCACGGAGGAATTAATTAGTGGTGAAAAGCTCAGCCTGGAGATGGAGAAACTCGCCCTTGGCCCAGAAGTCAAGATCCCCACGGGCACCAGGGGCAGGGGGATTTGGGGGTTTCTCAAGGCTCAGCTCCCTGTGCTTGGTGCTCAGCACAAAGGTGGCTCCAGGTCACCTCCAGGTCACCTCTCCCCTTCTCCTGTCACCCACAGGTGACCCTTGAGCTGCTGTGGGGACGGGCTTTGGGATAAAACACCTTTTTTTTGGAGTTTGGCATCCCCAGGAAGGGAGCTGGGGACATCTGCCGGGGTTTGTGGCCCCGGTGCCCAGCACGGCCAGGTGAGGCCATACCTGGTAGGTGAGGCCGTTGGGACCCGTGGACTGGAAGTACAGGTAGGACTGGAAGAGCTCCAGGAAGCAGCTGTTGATCTCCTGCAGAAGGGGGACACGTTTGGGGTGAGGGCAGGAGAGCTTTGGGGTTATCCCTGGGCATTTTTTGGGTTATCTCAGGGCATTTTTGGGGTTATCTCAGGGCATTTTTTGGGTTATCTCAGGGCATTTTTGGGGTTATCTCAGGACATTTTTGAGGTTATCTCAGGGCATTTTTGGGGGTTATCTCAGGGCATTTTTGGGGTTATCTCAGGGCATTTTGGGGGTTATCTCAGGGCATTTTGGGGGTTATCTCAGGGCATTTTTGGGGGTTATCTCAGGGCATTTTTGGGGTTATCTCAGGGCATTTTTGGGGGTTATCTCAGGGCATTTTTGGGGGTTATCTCAAGACACCTCCCAGCCTCCCTCTGCATCCCAGGCTGATCCCTGCATGGAAAATCTTCTCCAAGGGCTCGTGGAAGCATTCCCAGGTGCCCACAGGGACGGCAGCAGGTGGGAATTCTCCACGAGAGCCATTTCCCAGGATTTCCCCTCCTTTCCCAGCCCTGCAGGGTCACACCACCCCCAGGCAGAGAAACCCACCCCCAAAATAAAAAAAAACGTGCCCCAGGTTTTACCTGGCAGTGCTGGAATTTAAACTTGACCTTGGAGTAATAAATCATTTTGCCCAAATTCCTGACGACCGTTTTCCTCCGGCCTTTTTTGAACAGGCTGGGGAACCTCTGGTCCAAGTTCTCCTTCTGGTTTTCCTGCTTCTGGATAATCTGTAATGACACAGAGAGGGGGGAAAGACCAGATGAGAGCTGGTGGCAGGGACATTCCCAGAAGATGTTCCCAGCAGGGATTCCTGGGCCAGGAGCCCTGGGCAGGTGCCCAGGACGGGCTGTTTGTTGTTGGGTCTCCTTGCCAACGTGGGGCCGGGGCTGGGAGCCTGAGAGGAGAATCCTGATCCCCTAAAGCCGGGCCAGAGGCACAGTTGGCTTTTAGGGTGTCCCAACTCTGCAGAGAAATCATCTCTGAGTGTGTCTTCCACCGAGGGGAAAGGTTTCCTCTGCTCTGCTTCCACCTGGAGTCTCCCATCTCGGATCCCTCCTCAGAGCCCTCGGCTTCTCTGGCCTCCAGGTGCCACTTTTGGGGCAGAGCCCCCAGAAAAAAAGCAGATTTTTGTCCCTGGAGAAGCTACAGGAGTGCAGCGAGCACCACAGGAGAGGAGGCAGCACTCGGGGCTGCAGCTTCCCTGATTTCCTGGTTTTCTGGGAATTCTTCCTTCTGTGCAGGAGCACAAGCCCCCGGCCCTCACTCCTCCTCAGCCCAGGGGGGGGATAAAACTCTTCCTTAAAGCCGTTTTTTTTTGGGAAGGACACAGTTTTTCCTGGGAAGAACACAGTTTTTTCTGGGAAGGGGACAGTTTTTTCTAGGAAGGACACAGTTTTTCCTGGGAAGGACACAGTTTTTCCTGGGAAGGGGACAGTTTTTTCTAGGAAGGACCCAGTTTTTCCTGGGAAGGACAAGGATTCCTGGACTGGCTGATGTCCCTGGGGAGGAAAGGGCTGCACAGAGCCATAAAGCCGAGCCTTGCCGGGCACATCCCGACCCCAGGAATTCTCCCCGAGCCCGAGCTGGGGCTGTGAGGGGGTTTGCAGGGATTGGGGACAGTTCCAGCACAGCCCCATTCCCGGCGTGTTCCCAATCCCTGTCCC
Organism: Sylvia atricapilla; assembly: GCF_009819655.1. Taxonomy (NCBI): domain Eukaryota; kingdom Metazoa; phylum Chordata; class Aves; order Passeriformes; family Sylviidae; genus Sylvia; species Sylvia atricapilla. The sequence continues at coordinate 153,351 of NW_027077154.1, read as the reverse complement.
ATTCCCGGCGTGTTCCCAATCCCTGTCCCGTTCCCGGCGTGTTCCCAATCCCTGTCCCATTCCCGGCGTGTTCCCAATCCCTGTCCCGTTCCCGCCGTGCCAGGGACAGCTGCGTGTGCCCGTGATGGATGAGGATGAGGATGGGGATGGGGATGAGGAGCTGGCATGGACTCAGCCCCGAGGGAGGGGCCCCAGGGACGGGGATGGGAACGGGATGGGAACGGGAGTGGAGCTGGGAACAGGAATGGAGCTGGGAATGGAACTGGGGATGGAACTGGGGAACAGGGAATGGAACTGGGAACTGGGAATGGAGCTGGGAACTGGGAATGGAGCTGGGAATGGAGCCAGGCATGGAGCTGGGGAACTGGGAATAGGGAATGGAGCTGGAAACTGGGGAACAGGGAATGGAGCTGGGAACTGGGGATGGAGCTGGGGATGGAGCTGGAAATGGAGCTGGGGAAGTGGGAATAGGGAATGGAGCCAGCAATGGAGCTGGGAATGAGACTGGGGAATTGGGAATGGAGCTGGGAACAGGGAATGGAGCTGGGAATGGAACTGGGGAACCAGGAATGGAACTGGGGAACCAGGAGTGGAGCTGGGAACTGGGAATGGAACTGGGAACTGGGAATGGAACTGGGGATGGAACTGGAGAACAGGGAATGGAGCTGGGAACTGGGAATGGAGCTGGGGATGGAACCAGGAGTGGAGCTGGGAACTGGGGACAGGGAACAGCAGCCGGGGCCCTTTCACCTGCAGAGCTCAGGGCTCTTTCCAGAGCCTCTCTGAATTTGGGTCGCCGTTTCTAGGACACCGCTTTTAACCCTTCCCCACTGAAATCCTCCCTCCAGTCTCCCAGCTGCGGAAACTCCCAGAATTCATGGAGCACACTGGGAGCCCAGTAAAGGCCTCTCACTGGGGCAGCTCAGCGTAGGGAAAACCCAGATATTTGTGCCACAAACACAGAGCAAAGAGCAGCCGGTCACGGGTACAGCAAATAACAAAACACAGCTCGGATAAGGGCACCAGCAGCACCTGGGAGTGGGGAGAGGGTGACGTGATAAAATCATGGGCACCGAGATAAGGAGCAGCAGCCACCAGCTGCCGGGACACTGCTGCTGCTGCTGCCTGGGGCGTGGCAGCCAAATTTCCCCGGAATGAACGAGGCGCCGAGGAGGAAAAGCGATCTGGGAGCTGGGAATGCAGCCTTGGGAAAAGAGCTGCCAGAGGGATCTGCAGGAGGGACAGGGAGAGCTCCCAGCCGTGTGGCGAGGAATAAATGGAATATTTCCCTCTCCCACACAAGCTTGGGAGGGCTGGCAGTGAGAATGAGGGGCTGGGTGTGATGGCTGAGCACCGCGGCAGCTCCACAGCTTTGGAGAAACAGAAGGACGGGATGATTAGGTTGGAAAAGACCTTCAAAATTATCCAGTCCATCCCAGTCCTAACACCTCGACTGAGTGGCACCGAGTGCCACATCCAGATTTTGTCTAAACACACCCAGGGATGGTGACTCCAGCACTCCCCGGGCAGAAAATTCCAGGATTTATCACTTTTTCCATAAAAAAAACAAAACAACCCTTTTCCCTAATAATTCACCAGGCTGGAAGAAACCTCCAAGATCATCGAATCCAAGCCCCAACACCTCAATTAAACCTTGGCACCGAGTGCCACATCCAGACTTTGTCACACCCAGGGATGGTGACTCCAGCACCTCCCCGGGCAGAAAATTCCAGTAATTTATCACTCTTTCCATTAAAAAAAAAAAAAAAAAACACCACCTTTTCCCCAATAATTCACCAGGCTGGAAAAGACCTCCAAGATAATTGACTCCATGCCCAAACACCTCAACTGGATCATGGCACCCACTGTCACATCCAGACTTTGTCACACCCAGGGATGGTGACTCCAGCACCTCCCCGGACAGATAATTCCAGGATTTATCACTTTTCCCATAAAAAACCCTTTTCCTAACGGGACCACATCCCTGGAATCCGCTGCCCTTCCAGCTCCCAGCCCGTGGGGATACCTCAGCCAAAGCTCAAAGGTCCTGGCTGAAAGTTTTTCCCCTGCCTCTGGAGTTCTCCTGCAGCCCCATTCCCGTTATCCCGGCGCTGCCCATCCCTGTAAAAGCTGCCAGTGCCCCGACATGTTCTCACCCTACAGGTAAAACGAGTTACTCATTAACCCGCTCAGCGCCCGCAGCCCCCGAGCCCCGCCGTGAATCAGCAGCAGGAAAAACTCTCCGCTCTCAGCCCTGCGGCTCCCGGAGCTGCTGTTTCATGTGGAAAACACCAAACGAGCGGCTCTGGGGACACCTCGCTGCCCTCCTGGTTGTCACCGAGGCTGTGGGAGTCAGGACAGGGGTCTCAGGGGTGGCAGGGGGGTGTAGGGATGTCACCTGTCCCTGGCGGGGTCACAGGGGTTTGGGTGATGCCATCTGCTGTGGGGTGGTACCAGAGCCCTGCGCTGGCAGCTCCACTCCCATCCAGCCCTGCAGCTTCCAAAAAAACCCGCGGGAGAGGGGAAAAGCGCAGGATTCCTGCAGGCTGCACAGGGAGCTGGTGGCTGAGCCCGGAGTTTGCAGCTCCTCTGCCCCAGGAGGGGGGAAAAGGCTGAAATCCTGCTCCAGCCTCCTGCCCTCCAGCCCCGTGCTCCCTGGAACTGCCAGGGAACCGGGAACGATCTCCCGGAGCCAGGATTCCTGATCCACTCCTGATTCATTCCTGATCCATTCCTGACCCACAGCTCCTCCTCATCCCGCTCCCCCAGGAGCCAGCCGGGAGCCGGGTGGGGCTCTCTGACCTTTGGGGGCTTCTTGGGGTTTATTTTGTTTGTTTTTTTGGGGTTTTGTTTGGTTTTTTGTTGTTGATTTTGGTTTTGGTATTTTTGGTTTTGGTTTTGGTTTTGCTTTTTGGGTTTTCGTTTGGTTTGGTTCAGGTTGTTTTTTTTGTTTGTTTTTTTTTTGTTTGTTTTTTTTGTGTTTTGGGGTTTTTTTTGTTTTTTTGTTTTTTGTTTTTGGTTTTTTTTTTTTTCCTGTCTGATCTTTGGTTTTTGTTGGTTTTTTTTTTTTTTTTTTGGGGGGGGGGGTTGTTTTTTTTTGTTTTTTCTGTCTGAGCTTTGGCTCCAGCCGATTCCCACAGGACAGAGCCTTCCCCGGAATTCCCTCTGCCGTGCCTCAGTTTCCCCCTTCCCCACACTTGCCAGGATTTGACAAACACCCAACCGCAGCCTAAACTCTGCCAAAAAACATTCCACCCACATCTGGGCCCACCCAGCGGGACCCACCAAAGCCTCGGGGGGCTCCTGGCCTCCCTCTGCTCTCCCCGGGCTGGGAAAAGGGGGAAGGTGGCCACAAGGCCGGGCCGTGCCCGGGGCAGCCTCGCCCTTCCTGATTCCCTTCCCAGGCTCCTGCTCCGTCACATTCTGCCCTGGGAATGAATCATCCCACCTGCCGAAGCTGCGCCGCTTCTCCCTGCCCTGGCAGGCGACCCAGAAACAAAAGAACTCGGAGCAAAGGTGTCCCCGTGTCCCACGGACTCGTGTCCCGTGTTCCCATGTCCTCATGTCCCCGTGTCCTCGTATCTCTGTGTCCCCATATCTCCATGTTCCCATGCCCCCATGTTGCAATGACCTTATATCCCCATGTCCCTATATCCCCATGTCCCCATGTCCCCACATTCCCATGTCCCATGTCTTCATGTCTCCATGTCCCCATAATCTTATGTCATGTCCCCATGTCCCCACGTTCCCATGTCCCCATATCCTCATGTCTCCATATCCCCATGTCCCTATATCCCCATGTCCCCATGTCCCATGTTCCCATGTCCCCATGTCCCATGTTCCCATGTCCTCATGTCCCCATGTTCCATGTTCCCATAATCCTATATCCTCATGACCTCATATCTTCATGTCCCCATGTTGCAATGACCCCATATCCCCATGTCCTCACATCCCCGCGTCCCCATGTCCCCATGTCCCCACACCTCCATGTCCCCATGTCCCCACCTCCCTATATCCCCATGTCCCCACGTCCCCACATCCCCATGTCCTCATGTCCTGTGTCCTTATGTCCCATGTCCTCATATCCCCATGTCCCCATATCCCCATGTCCTCACATCCCTATATCCTCACGTCCCCACGTCCCAATGTCCACATGTCCCATGTTCCCGTGTCCCCACGTCCTTGTGTCCCCATGTCCCCGTACCTCCATGTCCCCATGTCCTCATGTCCTGTGTCCTTATGTCCCATGTCCCCATATCCCCATGTCCTCACATCCCTATACCCCCATGTCCTCATGTCCCCACATCCCCATGTCCCCGTGTCCCCATGTCCCCATGTCCCCGTGTCCCTGCTGGGCTCCTGAGCCACGTCCCCTCCTCCCCTGCACAGTGACCCCGGGCAGGGAACTCATCCCTGGGAAGGGCTCATCCTTCCTGGGATCTCTTTAGGACAGACCCAAACCCAAGGTTCCCCTAAGTGCTGTGCTGGGAATCAATGGGTGGGAATAAAGGAGTGGGAATTAATGTGTGGGTGGGAATAAACGGGTGGGAATTAATGTGTGGGTGGGAATAAAGGAGTGGGAATTAATGGGTGGGTGGGAACAAACCCCCAGAGCAGTGGGGAAGGGGCTGGAGGTGCTGGAACTCGCCTTTGCTGGAATATACTGCAGGATTTTATCCGTGGTCGTGTCTCTCTCCTGGCTCCCGTCTATCCCAAAAAAGCTGGGCAGCTTTTTCTTGCCGTTTTGTCTACGGAGAGAAGGGGGAAAACAAAAAAAAACCCAACTTTAGAACACTCATGGAAACACAGAGCCAGGCTGAGGCAAGGTGAATCCTGCCCGGAAAGAAGGAAGCCAGGACACCAAATTTGTCACGGGCTTTCGAGTCATCCCAGCCCAGCCAAGCCTGGGACAACAGCAACGGGAACTCACTGCACTTTTAGTGGGGTTTCTCGGATTTTTTTACAGCTTTTTCCTCAGCCAGATGATCGTCTTGGCTCATCTGTGCCCCCCAAAAATTAGGGTCTGGGTGTTCTGTGGAGAGCACAAAGCAAACCCAACCCTGGCAGCTCCTCCTGGACGGGGATGGATCCAAAGGGATCCTGCAGATATTTCTGCAGGAAAGAAGGTTCATTTCTGCCTCGGCGGCCTCCCTGTCCCTTCTCTGCCTCTCCCAGTTTCTCCCGGTGTGCTCACCAGTCCCACGCAGCCACTGGTGCTGCTGGGAAGAGCTGGGAGCTCTTTGCTGGGAGTTCCCTGCCAGCTCCTGCCTCAGACCGCACAGAAAACCGGGATAATCCCGTGGGAACCTGGCATTGGGTGGGACAGGAGGAGCTCTGGGGCTTGGCTCCACCACAGGGCCCTGATGTGAGACCCCAAGGCACAAATTCCCAGTGGGATCCCCTCTCTTTTACCCCAAATACCCTATAGGATCCCCTCTCTTTTACCCCAAATTCTTTGAAGGATCCCCTCTCCTTTACCCCAAATTCCCCATGGGATCCCCTCTCTTTTACCCCAAATTCTTTGAAGGATCCCCTCTCTTTACCCCAAATACCCTATAGGATCCCCTCTCCTTTACCCCAAACTCCTCATGGGATTCCCCCTCTTTTACCCCCCAGTAACCCCTCAGGCCCCACAGCTTTGTCCCTGATTTCTGGCAGCACAGGACACCAGGGCACAGCTCGGCGTTTCCCTTTGATCAGAACCCCTCAGCCTGGCAGAGTTGGGGGTTTTTTGGCACTGACACTGAACCCTACACAGGTTCCTGAGGGATCACCTGGTGCCCTCCAGCTCTTTCCCAGCTCTGGCTGTGCTGATGGGGGCACTGGGAAAGTTGGGAAGCTGCAGGACATTCCCTGGAAGTTTTGGGACAGCCCCACCTGAGCCAAACACCCAAAACCCAAAAAGGATTTCACGGATTTTTTTCTGCCTCTTCTCCTTTGTGGTTTACAAACAGAAATCCTACAGCAGAGTTCTGGGATTTGGGTGTTGTTTTGGTTTTTTCCCTAAAGCCTGAGGAGTGGGAATGTTGTTCTCACAGCACAACTCTGAATTAAACCCCTCAGAAGTGAAAAATGGGAATATCAGGTGTCCCTACACCATGTCCCGCCCTGGGGAAGAGCTTAATTACCCCCCCAAAATTAACCTCAGCTTCTCCCGAGGGCTGGCGTTCCCTGCCCGCCGAGAATTCCATCCCAGGCACCGGGGGCGAGCTGATCCCGGGGTCTGGCAGTGCCCAGCGCCCCAAAACCCACCGGGAAATAGGAAATCCCCGGCGGAAAATAGGAAAATCCTGCCGGGAAATAGGAAATCTCCGCCGAGAAATCAGAAATCCCCACTGAGAAATAGGAAATCCCACCGGGAAATGGGACATCCAGCCCCACTCCCACAGCCCCAGGGGGGACTCACTCTTTTTTCAGCGAGGGTTTCCTGCGGAAGGAGCTCCTGAAGCCGCCGGGAGCCTGCGGGACACAGGCGATGTTCCCCATGCCGCCAGCGCCCCGGAGCCCGCGCCGCTGCTGTGGGTCTCTGTGGGGTCTCTGTGGGGTCTCTGTGGGTCTCTGTGGGGTCTCTGTGGGGTCTCTGTGGGGTCTCTGTGGGGCGGCTGTGGGATGGCAGTTCAATCGCTGTAGGGTCTCGGTGGGGTCTCAGTAGGATCCCGGTGGGCTCGCTGTAGGATCGCTGAGCTCTCGCTGTAAGATCGCTGTAGGATCGCTGAACTCTCGCTGTAGGATCGCTGTAGGATCACAGTAGGCTCACTGAACTCTCGCTGTAGGATCGCTGTAGGATCACAGTAGGCTCACTGAACTCTCGCTGTAGGATCGCTGTAGGCTCCCAGCACGATCCCGGCTGTAGGCTCACTGAGCTCTCGCTGTAGTGTCACTGTGGGCTCCCGGAGCGATCCCAGCTGCGGGCTCGCTGTAGGATCGCTGAGCTCTCGCTGTGGGATCGCTGTAGGATCACTGTAGGCTCACTGTAGGCTCACTGCAGGCTCCCAGCGCGATCCCAGGCGCACTCTCCCCGCCGGTCTCTCCTGTCCCCGCCGGCCACGGGCCGTGTGAGCGCAGCGCCGGGGCCGCTCCTGGCCCTGGGCCCGCCCCGGGGCGGGGAGCGGCCGGTGCCGGCTCCTGCTCCTGCTCCTGCCCCTGCCCCTGCTCCTGCTCCTGCCCCTGCCCCTGCCCCTGCCCCTGCCCCTGCCCCTGCCCCTGCCCCTGCCCCTGCCCCTGCCCCTGCCCCTGCCCCTGCCCCTGCTGCTGCTCCTGCCCCTGCCCCTGCCCCTGCTGCTGCTCCTGCCCCTGCTGCTGCTCCTGCTGCTGCTCCTGCTCCTGCTCCTTCTCCTGCCCCTGCCCCTGCTCCTGCTGCTGCTGCTGCTCCTGCTCCTGCCCCTGCTCCTGCTCCTGCTCCTGCCCCTGCTGCTGCTCCTGCTGCTGCTCCTGCCCCTGCTGCTGCTGCTGCTCCTGCCCCTGCCCCTGCTCCTGCTGCTGCTCCTGCCCCTGCTGCTGCTGCTGCTGCTCCTGCTGCTGCTCCTGCCCCTGCCCCTGCTCCTGCCCCTGCCCCTGCCCCTGCCCCTGCTCCTGCTCCTGCCCCTGCTCCTGCTCCTGCCCCTGCCCCTGCCCCTGCCCCTGCCCCTGCTCCTGCCCCTGCCCTTTCCCCTGCCCCTGCCCCTGCCCCTGCCCCTGCCCCTGCTCCTGCCCCTGCTCCTGCCCCTGCCCCTGCCCCTGCCCCTGCCCCTGCTCCTGCCCCTGCTCCTGCTCCTGCCCCTGCTCCTGCTCCTGCCCCTGCCCCTGCCCCTGCCCCTGCCCCTGCCCCTGCTCCTGCTCCTGCCCCTGCTGCTGCTCCTGCTCCTGCCCCTGCCCCTGCTCCTGCTCCTGCCCCTGCTGCTGCTCCTGCTCCTGCCCCTGCTCCTGCTCCTGCTCCTGCCCCTGCCCCTGCTCCTGCTCCTGCCCCTGCTCCTGCTCCTGCTCCTGCCCCTACTCCTGCTCCTGCTCCTGCCCCTGCCCCTGCTCCTGCTCCTGCCCCTGCTGCTGCTCCTGCTGCTGCTGCTGCTGCTCCTGCCCCTGCCCCTGCTGCTGCTCCTGCCCCTGCCCCTGCTCCTGCTCCTGCCCCTGCTGCTGCTCCTGCTCCTGCCCCTGCCCCTGCTCCTGCTCCTGCTCCTGCCCCTGCTGCTGCTCCTGCTCCTGCCCCTGCCCCTGCCCCTGCCCCTGCTCCTGCCCCTGCTCCTGCCCCTGCCCCTGCTCCTGCTCCTGCCCCTGCTCCTGCCCCTGCCGCTGCTCCTGCCCCTGCCCCTGCCCCTGCTCCTGCCCCTGCCCCTGCCCCTGCCCCTGCTGCTGCTGCCCCTGCCCCTGCCCCTGCTCCTGCCCCTGCTGCTCCTGCTGCTGCTGCTGCTCCTGCCCCTGCCCCTGCCCCTTCTCTTGCTCCTGCTCCTGCCCCTGCCCCTGCTCCCTTCTCCCTTCTCCCTTCTCCCTTCTCTCTTCTCTCTTCTCCCTTCTCCCTTTTCCCTTCTCCTTCCCCCCTCTCCCTGGGAATGTGGCCGCAGACCCTCACAGCTCCATCCCGAGCCTTTCCCAGCTGTGATTCCGTCCCCTCAACGGGCCGAGATAAGGATGGAGCGAGATAAAAGTTGTTTAAGCATTAACAAAAAAAAAACCCAAAAAAAACCCCAAAAAAACCCCAAAAAAAACCCAAAAAAAACCCCCCAACAAACCCAAAACAAAACAAAACAAAAAAAATTATCTATCTATCTATCTATCTATCTATCTATCTATCTATCTATCTATCTATCTATCCTCCGGGTTGAGGCGGTTGAAGGGTTCCAAAGCGTTTCCCCCTTTCTCAGAGGGGTTCAAGATAGAAAGATTGAATTTTTAAGGGACGCAAATTGAATTTAAAGATGGGAAAAGCTGAATTTAAAGATAGGAAAAGTGAATTTAAAGGTAGAAAAACTAAATTTAAAGGTAGAAAAATAAATTTAAAGGTAGAAAAATTAAATTGAAAGAGATAAAAATTAAATGGGCAGCGGGGAAAAAAAGCGTCAAATGGACACTAATCCAAATTTAGGAATGGTGTGAAATGGATCAAGGGAGCAAAGAACAAAAGGAGAGGCGCATGAACAGCAAAAAAGAATATTTTTTTTAATAAATTGCTTTATAAAACTGTTTTGAAAAAGATAAATAATAATAGAATAAAAGAAGAAATCGCTTTTAAAAAGAAGCCAACTGAAGATTTGTGTGAGCGCCTCAGTGCGTGGAAACACAACCAATAAAAAGGAGAAGTTGATGACAAAAGGTAAATGCAGACTCAACATTTCTGTGCCAAAAAAAAAAAAAAAAACCAAACCCAACCCCAAAAATAAGAAAGCAGAAACCCTTTTTATTTTTAGGTGGCTGCTAAGGAGGAAACACAAGACTTAAATGCAAAAACAATTTAAAAAAACCACAAAGGCGAGAAAGTTGGAGAGGGCTGAGCACCCAGGGCTGGGGCTGCTGCAGGAGCACGGCATTTGCAGGGAAATTGCATCACCGAGCAGAGAAATCGATGTTTCCCTGGGTAAAAAAAAAAAAAAAACCCAAACCAAACCCAGGCCGGTAATTCTGGGTTTGGCAATCATCCCCTGGGAAAATGGTGCAACAGCCTCCAGCGAGGTGCTGGGTTCACCTGGGGAAACTGCAGCAGGAGGAGACAAAGAAACCAAAAAACGTGCGGCTGGGGCAGTCAGAGCTCGTCAGACCATGGAATCGATGGCAGCTTTGGGGAAAAAATAATAAAAAAATCAGGTTTAGTGAATAGAAATAAGAGAGATGTGAGAAACACCGTGAAGGGTGTGATGGATAAATGCAGAGGTTGTTTTAGGGGGACTCTGAGGGGAGGTTTTCCTGGGGGATCCGTGGGGTTAGGATGGGGTTTAGGGGCACACAGGGTGTGTTTTACCCCTCAGACCCATGGAATCGATGGCAGCTTTAGGGGAAAAAAACCAAAAAAAATTTAAAAATTCAGGTTTAGTGAATATAAATAACAGAGGTGTGAGAAACAGCATGATGGACAAATGCAGAGGTTGTTTCAGGAGGACTCTGAGGGGAGGTTTTCCTGGACGATCCGTGGGGTTAGGGGCACACAGAGCGCGTTTTACCCTCACAGAAATAAAATATCCCTCCCCAAAATAAGCGATTACACGCTCAGGCCGGGAGAGAGCAGCTGAGAAGGGGCTGTGCCATCAAACCTCTGACCTTTAAAAGCAGCTCCTTCCTCCCCTCCCCTCTGTGGGCAGCCCCCTGAGCCCTGCCCAGCCCAGCCGAGCTCTGCGGGGCCACACCGAAAATTGAGTTTTCGGGGCAGGGGTTGTGAGCTCAGCGCTCTGGGCACGGCTGGGACAGCACAAAGCAGCAGCAGCCCAGCACCTCCCGGCCCAGAGCAGCCCCAGCTGGGGATTTGATGGCTTTTTTTGGTGATTTTTTTTGGTTTTTTTGGTTTTTTTTGGTTTTTTTTTTTGTTTTGGTTTGGTTTTGGTTTTGGGTTTTTTTTGGTTCTTTGTTTTGGTTTTTTTTGTGTTTTTGTTTTTTTGGGTTTTTTGGTTGTTTTTTTTTTTTTTTTTTTGGTTTGGTTCGGTTTGGTTTGGTTTTTTGTTGGTTTTTTTTTTTTGTTTGTTTTTTGGGGGTTTTTTTGGTGTTTTTTTCTGCAGGAAAATTGTGACTCCTGCTGGGATCCGTGGCTAACACGCTCAGAGTTACCGTGACCACAAACGTGCTGTTCCTCCAGTTTGTCCTAAATATAAAACCTCCTCCTCGTGTCCTCCCTTTTCCTCCTGCTGCTGCTGTGGCAGGTCCTGGTCACTCACGGGGACAGCAGTGGCACCAGCAGGGGTGGCAGGGACAGGTGCCACCAGCGGGGCTGGCAGGTGCCACCAGCGCCTGAGGACAGGCTGGAGGGGACAAAGCTCTCCCCAAATTCTGCTCCCAGCAGAGGCTGGGCAGCCCCTGGGTGTCCGGGAGGGTTTTTAGAGCTCAGCAGTTAATTCCAGGAGCCCAAGCAGCAGCAGGAAAGGGGACACGAGGGGCCAGGCCAGGCATTCCAGGGGCTGGTGCCAGCAGCTCCTGCTGCTCCTGCACCATGAAATCCACTCCAGCGTTCCCTTCCCCGGGCAGCAGGGTGGGAAAAAGGAATGGGGAGAGCTCTGCCTGCCAGAGGGAGGGGCTGAGGGGGGGTTTCTCCTCTGGGTCCTGGTTCAGCAGCTCCTGGGGAGGCCAAAGAGGGGTTGGAAGGCAGAGGAGGTGTAAAATCAGCCCGGCTCTGCTGCCCCTGGGGCTTTCCCCGCGGGTGGCCAGCACCAGCAGCAGCTCTGCCACAGGGTGACAAGGGTGACACGGTGGGGACACTCCCAGCTGGGAGTGTAAAGCCACCCCCTGCCCACCCAGACCCCCAACACACACACCCTGGGGCTGGGAGCGGGGAAAAAAGCTGCTCCTTTTATCCAACTGCTCTGGCACCCCATAAACACCCCGTGGAAATGGAATGTTGGGGTACAGCACTGCAAGGATCCGCCCAGAGCTCCAGAACCCCCCCAAAAAACCCCATGAAAATGAACTTTTGGGGCACAGCATCACAGGGATCTGCCCAGAGCTCTGGCACCCCATAAATACCCCATGAAAATGGAATGTTGGGGTACAGCACTGCAAGGATCTGCCCAGAGCTCCAGAGCCCCATAAACACCTCGTGAAAATGAAATGTTGGGGTACAGAACTGCCCAGAGCTCCAGAACCCCACAAAAAACCCCATGGAAATAAACTGTTGGGGTACAGAACTGCAGGGATCTGCCCAGAGCTCTGCCACCCCATAAATACCCCATGAAAATGGAATGTTGGGGTACAGCACTGCAAGGATCTGCCCAGAGCTCCAGAGCCCCATAAACACCTCGTGAAAATGAAATGTTGGGGTACAGAACTGCAGGGATCTGCCCAGAGCTCCAGAACCCCCCAAAAAACCACATGAAAATAAATTTTTGGGGCACACCATCACAGGGATCTGCCCAGAGCTCTGCCACCCCATAAATACCCCATGAAAATGAACTTTTGGGGCACACCATCACAGGGATCTGCCCAGAGCTCTGCCACCCCATAAATCCCCCATGAAAATGAACTTTTGGGGCACAAACAGAGCATTCCAAAGTGGTTTGGGCCCCTCTGGTGTCTCTCACGGGCAGGGCCAGCCCCAGCTGGGCTCCAGAGGGGAGCTCTGAGCAAAAGCCCCAAAGCCTGCAGATCCCCTGGAATCACAGCCCTTCCCCAAAAAGAATCCACGAGGTCAGAGTCCAACCCCTGGCCCTGTCCAGACACCCCAAAATCCCCAACCCCGTCCCTGAGAGTATTGTCCAAAGGCTCCTGGAGCTCTGGGAACCTGTTCAGCGCCCAAAACCCTCGGGGAGAAAGAACCTTTTCCTTGATTTCCATCCCAAAGCCTCCCTAAATGTCTCCTGGCTGCTCAGGAGCTCATCCCCCGCCCTGGGAGCAGCCCCAGGAGCCAGCCAGGGAAAGGGACACTGAAGGATGCTCGAGGCAGAATCTCCAAGAAAACTTCTTTATTCTGTTGGCTTCTATTGCTTGTGTCCCCTCCCCAGCCCCACGTAGTGCAAAAAATTCAGAGTTCCACATAAATAAAGTCGGGTTCGAGGTGACAGAGAAATCGAAGGGACGACGCTCGGACACGGACCCGGAGCAGGTGTGGCCCAAGGGGAGCCCCTTTGCCCCCCAAAATCAGGGCGGAGGCTCCCGCCTGACCCTGCTGGGGAAAGGAAAACCCCCAAAAGCTGGGAATTCAATTCTCTCCGCCGGGAATCGAGACAAGGAGCAACACCTCGGGTGAGACGGCACGGACTAAGAGCGGGCGGGGAAGCCACACGGAGTTTGGTTTCTTCCTCTCCTCCCGACGGGGCTGGCTACGCACAGACAGACAGACGGACAGACACACGTCCCCCAGAGCTCCTCCCGCTCCTCCTCGGCGCCAGGGGACGCGCAGCAGCACCAGGAGCGATCCCAGCCCGGCCAGTCCCGGGGCAGGGATGCTGACACCTCGTGTCCGCACAGTGTGGGTCAGGGGGGTGCTCGGGACCCCCCAGGAGATGCTGGGGAATTGTTTGGCCTTTTTCCTTCCTCCTCCTCCTCCTCCTCCTCCTCCTCCTCCTCCTCCTCCTCCCGGCTGCGGCGCAGGGGAGCGCTGCGCTCCTGCATAGTTTGGGCGGCGGAGGCAGGAGGTTCCCTCCTCGGTGGGTTTTTGGGAATATTGCTCAGGACGCAGCCAGGGAGGGGACAGGAGCCTGTCCTCGTCCCTCAGGAAGCAGGACAGCGTCACACGGAGTGACCACCGCAGGTTCCAACGGGGACCAAAATTCCCCTCGGCCGCTGCGTTCCTCCTTTCCCTCGGGGTTTGCTCCCAAGGCACGGCTCCCCCTCGCTCTGGGCCGGGTTTGAGATGAGCCCGGTTTGTCCCTGGCTGCAGCTGCTGCTCTCCCTTCCCCTGACTCCTCCGGAGCTCCTCCGGAGCCTTGTCCCTCCCCACGGGGACTTTGGGCTGGGACACACCTTGCTGCAGAGCGAAACCCCGACTGGGCACGGGAAGGGCTCCGAGCTCACTCGGGTGGAGGCAAAGCAGAGCAGATTTCACCGATTTCATCTCTTTTTTGGGGTTTTTTTGGACAAAGCAGATTCCTCTGACCTCCCCGGGGCAGCCCCAAGGACCAGGAGAGGACTGCAGAGCCCGGAGCCTCTCGCAGGGTTTTCTCTGCAGGACAGGGAAATGGGAGAGCTGCTGAGCTGGGACAGGCTGGGACAGCCAGAAAGGGACAAAATGAAGATTTTAGAGCCTGGTTTCCAATAGCCAAAAAGGTCTCCCCAGCCCGAGGAGCTGAGGCTGGCCTCGGGGAGAGGCCAGAGGGGGAAGGAAGCAGCCCTGGAGCTGCTGGGAATTCCAGGTGAGGCACTGTGAGTGGGCACGTGAAGGATGCCACGGCCTTGGAAAACCTGCAGGCACCTGCCCAAAATCAAACTGCCAAGAAAAGGACCTGGAGTTGGGGAGTCCCTGCCTCGTTTTAAATTCCTCTTTCATCCCACTCCTTCCAAAAAAAGAAAAAAAAAATAAAAAGAAGAGGAGGAATCTCTTGCTACTTGAAAATTCAGGCCCAGAGGTACCACAGGAGCGAAATGTGAGCCCTGGGGCTGAGAACAGAGGGGAAAAAAGGAGAAAGGATGGAGTCCCAAAGAGCTGGAGGAGGGTGTTTCCAGCATTCCCAATGCTACATTTGAACAGGACTGAGGTACCAGAGGTCCAGGGGTCCCTCCGTGGTGTGGGGAGCAGCTGAGCTGTGCCTCAGCTCACGGCTCAGGCACACAGCACACCCTGAGAGCACCACCCTGGCTCTAGGACAGAGAAATCACCTCACAGAGCTGATTTATCCAACTTACAGCTCGTTAAAGTGGTCGCTTAATTGCCAGGGAGCCGCTGGTTGGGAATGGTGCCTCCAGATTCCGGCATCTCCCACGAACAGAGAACGTCCTTCAGGGCACAGGAATCATCATTTTCATAGGAAAATGAGAAAAGGAGCTGAGTCCCCTCGAGAGCAGAGGGGATGGGCAGTACCAGGGGCAGCGTAAAAAATAAAGGGATGTGAAGTCATTGTAGCGTTCAAATTAAAAAAAAAAAAGGCTAATAATAATAATAATAATGCTCAAAAAAAGTCATTAATGCCAGGCAATGCTCCTCGTTCAGAAGAACTGATTCCTTTCCACAAAAAGCCAGGATCTGCTCTGCAGAGAGGGGAGCAGCAGAGGCTGGGCTGTCCCCAGGGCCCAGCCACGGCCCCGAGGCCACCAAGGTCCCCTCCGGGGCCACCTGCCCGGCTGGCCACTGGCCAGAGGCACACCCAGGTGGCACCTCAGGGTCAGGGAGCGCTGCAGGGCTGGGGACGCTGCTCCCAGCTCGCTGTCCCAGCCCGCAGGGCCTCCCCTGGCTGTGTTTAAGGCAGCAGAGACACCCTCAGAGGCTCCTCGGTGGCCCCAGAGTCCAGGACAGTGCACACGGGTTTGGCTGGCCGACAGTGACATTGGGAGTGGCGGGGCTGGGGGGTGGCCCTGTCCCCTGGCAGGGTGGCCCTGTCCTCTGGGAGAGCTGGCCATGTCCCCTGATGGGGCTGGCAGGGTGGCCATGTCCTCTGGGAGGGCTGGCCATGTCCCCTGACAAGGGTGGCCATGTCCCCTGGGAGAGCTGGCCATGTCCCCTGATGGGGCTGGCAGGGTGGCCATGTCCCCTGACAAGGGTGGCCATGTCCCCTGGGAGAGCTGGCCATGTCCCCCAGCAGGGTGGCCGTGTCCCTGGCAGTGACCCCAGCAGGGTGGCTGTGTCCCCTGGCTGTGTCCCTGGCAGGGTGGCCGTGTCCCCTGGCCATGTCCCCAGCAGTGTCCCCAGCAGGGTGGCATTGCCCGGTGGCACAACCAGAGCACAGGACAATCCCACAAGCAGCAATGATTTGGGGTCCCCCCTTTTTCCCAAAGCAGCCTGTTTTTGGGGGACAGCAGATGCTGAACGACTCTGACCAGAGCAAGAACCCTCCCTCCACTCCAAAACACAACCGGTGGCCTCGGTGACCTACTGAATGTCCCCAAACCCCCCCCTAGAACAGTCCAGGTCGCCTTTTGCACCATCCCCATCACATCCAGCAGCCGGCAGCGCTGTCCCCCGCTCCGGGGGCTGTCCCCTGGCTGTCCCCAGGCTGTCCCCAGGCTGTCCCCAGGCTGTCCCCAGGCTGTCAAAGGCTGGTGGAGGACACCGAGAGGGTGGGCGAGGAGGGCGGGGGGAAGTTGAGCAGCTCCAGCACGGCCACCCCGACGCTGCTGCGGCGGGTGAACATGCACGACGCCGCCACCCACTTGTTGGTGCGCGGGTTGTATTTCTCGATGGAGTTCAGGCTGGAGCTGCCGTCGTTGCCGCCCACGGCGTAAAGCCACCCGTCCATGGCCACCAGGTCGTGGGTGCTCCTGGTGCGGGAGAGGGAAGGGAGAACGGGGGGTGAGGATGGGGGGGAGATTGGAGCGGCAGGGAGCTGCTCAGGGCTCCAGGATCTCATAAAAACCCTGTGAAAATGAAGTATTTGGGTACAGCATCACAGGGAGCTGCCCAGGGCTCCAGAATCTCATTAAAAAAAAAAATAAAAATTAGTTGTTGGGACACAAAGAGGCAGGGATCTGCCCAGGGCTCCAGGGTGCCATAAAAAAAAAAAAAAAAAAAAAAAAAAAAAAAAAAAAAAAAAAAAAAAAAAAAAAAGTAAAAAGTGAAAATGAAGTATTTGGGTACAGCATCACAGGGAGCTGCCCAGGGCTCCAGGATCCCATAAAAACCCTGTGAAAATGAATTGTTGGGATACAAAGAGGCAGGGATCTGCCCAGAGTTCCAGAATCCCATAAAAACCCTGTGAAAATGAATCGTTGGGACATAAAGAGGCAGGGAGCTGCCCAGGGCTTCAGAATCCCATAAAAAACCCCGTGAAAATGAACTTTTGGGGTACAGCACAACAGGGACCTGCCCGGAGCTCCAGGATCCCATAAAAACCCTGTGAAAATGAACTTTTGGGGTACAGCATCACAGGGAGCTGCCCAGAGCTCCAGGATCTCATAAAAACCCTGTGAAAATGAACTTTTGGGGCACAAAGAGGCAGAGAGCAGCACAGAGCCACAGATCTCCCCCTTCCCTCTGACACTCTCGTCCAAACCTCATAAATACCAAACTCCCTGAGCCCCAAATCCTCACCTTTGCAAGCCTTAATTCCTCCCACAGCCCAGGGGCACCTCCGTGGGCTCAGCCAGCTCAAGCCTGGCTCTTTGTGGCCACACAAACTGCTGAGGATAAATCCCTGTGCTGAAAATCCCTCCTGGCACAGCCTGCCACCCTGTCAGCACAGCAGGGGTGTGCTGAGCCACCCACGGACCCTAAAACCTCCCTGATGTGCCTCTGGTTTAGGGTGGGACCCCCACTCCTGAGGCTGCAGAGTGGAGGCAGAATCCTGCTTCTGCTCCTGAGGAGTTTTGGTTTTCTGGAATTTCTTCCCCAGGGAATTTTCTGTGAACAGGAGGAATGTTTTTGTAGCTGTCACTTTGTTATTTATTCTTTTTTTAGGAGGGATTTCTCCTTGGTGTCCCTCTGCTCTGACCAATGGGAGTGAAGAGGTTTTGCCTTTTTAGTCAAATTGGTCTGTGTAGAAGAGTATAAAGGGGATATAATAGTATAAAATAGTATAAAACAGTATAAAACAGTATAAAATAGTATAAACCAGTGTAGCCCTGGTTCTGCTCCTGAGGTATTTTGGGTTTCTGGAATTCCTTCCCCAGGGAATTTTCTGGGAGCAGGAGGAATGTTTTTGTGGCTGTCACTTTGTTCTCCATCCCTTTCCCCAGGAGGGACTTCTCCTTGGTGTCCCTCTGCTCTGAGCAATGGCAGTGAAGAGCTTTTGCCTTTGTGTCCCCATGGGATTGGTCTGTGTGAAATGGCAGAAAAGGGAGACACGGCCCAGAAATAAAAGGTCATTTTTAGCTTTTTGAATCTCGGGCTCCGTGTCACTGTGGTGTCAGACAGCACCACGAGCCCCTTACCTGCGGATGTTCATGGGGGCCACGCTCTCCCAGGTGTTGGATTTGGGGTTGTAACGCTCCACAGAGTTAAGGCAGCTGGTGCCATCGTTGCCTCCGGCCACATAAAGCATCCCCTCGAGCACGGCCACGCCCGCGCTGCTGCGGCGGCTCAGCATGTTGGCAATGGGGCTCCAGGTGTTGATCTGGGCACAGGGAACACACCAGACACTGTGTGGGGCGTTTCTCACACCTTCCCTGCCACGGCAGCGCTGTGGGGGCAGTCCTGATCGTGCAGATCCTGGTGTGAAAATCTTTTTTTTTTTTTTTTAGGGGGTCTCGGTTGTTTGCTCGTTGTGATTCCCAGCAGGAATCTCTGGGCTCAGGAGAGCACCGGGGTAGAGA
This sequence comes from Sylvia atricapilla, assembly GCF_009819655.1. Classification (NCBI taxonomy): domain Eukaryota; kingdom Metazoa; phylum Chordata; class Aves; order Passeriformes; family Sylviidae; genus Sylvia; species Sylvia atricapilla. Next base: position 135,348 of record NW_027077154.1, on the reverse strand, counting down.
GGACTTGTGGAGAGTGATGGGGTCACCCCTGAGCCTCCTTTTCTCCAGGATAAACAGCCCCAGCTCCTCAGCCCTTCCTCACAGGGTTTGTGTTCCAGCCCCTCACCAGCCTCAGTGTCCATCCTGAACTGAGATCCCAAACTGGACACAGCACTCAGTGTCCATCCTGAACTGGACACAGCACTCAGTGTCCATCCCAAACTGAGATCCCAAACTGGACACAGCACTCAGTGTCCATCCTGAACTGGACACAGCACTCAGTGTCCATCCTGAACTGAGATCCCAGAGCTGGACACAGCACTCAGTGTCCATCCCAAACTGGACACAGCACTCAGTGTCCATCCTGAACTGAGATCCCAAACTGGACACAGCACTCAGTGTCCATCCCAAACTGGACACAGCACTCAGTGTCCATCCCAAACTGAGACCCCAGAGCTGGACACAGCACTCAGTGTCCATCCCACACTGGACACAGCACTCAGTGTCCATCCTGAACTGGACACAGCCTCAGTGTCCATCCCAAACTGGACACAGCACTCAGTGTCCATCCTGAACTGGACACAGCACTCAGTGTCCATCCTGAACTGAGATCCCAAACTGGAGACAGCACTCAGTGTCCATCCCACACTGGACACAGCACTGTGTCCATCCCAAACCGAGGCCCCAGTGGCAGCTGGCAGGAGCCATCCCAGGGGCACACACATCCCCGTGCCAGGCCACCAGTTGTGTCCCTGCTGACTGCCAGCCCAACGGGGGCTGAGCTGTATCTATTTCCAATCTGTGTGAGTGCAGCTGGGGCTTTGCAGCTCGTGAAAAAGCCTCCAGGACCTTGTCTTTGATCTCTCTGCGGTGACTGACGCTGCTGGAGCAGAGCTGTGTGTCCCTGGGCACAACACATGTCCCCAGCCTGCCACACTCCCTGCTCACCGCGCTGGCAGCAGCTCAGGGAGCTGGGAAGAGCTCAGGGCATGGAGAGGATCCCTGCTTTCCTCAGGAATACAGGATGTGGGGACAGAGGGTGGCCAAAAGCCCACGGGGAGCAGCTCTGGATCACTTTGCTCGGGATTTTACCCTGGATGCTGTGTCCCTGCTGACCCCCTCCCTCTCAGAGCCATGCACGGTGGGTTCCAGGCAGCCCTGAAGAGGGCAGGGGCAGGAGAATCACCCAAATCTCCCCTTTTTGTTTACCTGGGGCTCGTACTTCTCCACCGTGGCTAAGTGTGACGAGCTGTCGTAGCCCCCGACTGCATAGAGGTTACCTTCTGCAAAGACACCCAGAGAGGACAGGGGTGAGCTAAAGTCACCTCCCTGTGCCACCACAGCCCCTCACGACGTCACATGTGTCACTTCTGAGGTGCTCACACAGCTCCAGGTGAGCCTGAACCACAGGTGACACTCTGAGGTGGTCACACAGCTCCAGGTGAGCCTCAGCACAGGTGACACTGAGGTGGTCACACAGGACTGGGCTGAGCCTCAGCACAGGTGACACTCTGAGGTGCTCACACAGCTCCAGGTGAGCTTCACCACAGGTGACACTCTGAGGTGGTCACACAGGTCTGGGCTGAGCCTGAACCACAGGTGACACTGAGGTGGTCACACAGATCTGGGCTGAGCCTCACCACAGGTGACACTCCTGAGGTGGTCACACAGGTCCAGGTGAGCCTCAGCACAGGTGACACTCTGACGTGGTCACACAGGTCTGTGCTGAGCCTCACCACAGGTGACACTGAGGTGGTCACACAGGTCCAGGTGAGCCTCAGCACAGGTGACACTGAGGTGCTCACACAGGTCCAGGTGAGCCTCAGCACAGGTGACACTCTGAGGTGGTCACACAGCTCCAGGTGAGCCTCAGCACAGGTGACACTCTGAGGTGGTCACACAGGACTGGGCTGAGCCTCACCACAGGTGACACTCTGAGGTGGTCACACAGGTCCAGGTGAGCCTCAGCACAGGTGACACTCCTGAGGTGGTCACACAGGTCCAGGTGAGCCTCAGCACAGGTGACACTGAGGTGCTCACACAGGTCCAGGTGACCCTCCCCTGCCCCAGGCACCCCTCCCAGCACGGGTGGCCCGGCTCTCTCCCCCTCCAGCAGGAGTGGTGACATATGCCCCAGGCAGCTCCTGTGTGAGGTGTCCCAGAGAAGCTCCTGCTGTTTCCTGACCTGGTCCCACGCTGCCCGTGCTCCCCGCCAGAGCCCCGCGGTATTTTTAGCAGAGGCTGGAGCAGGGGAATGCCAGGCTCGGCTGTGGCAGGCTCCCAGGGGGCTGGGGATGGAGGGGACGGGAGCTCAGAGGCAGCACTGAGAGCTGAAAGCAGAGAGCAGGGCAGGGGACAGGCACGGGGACACGGGGACAGGTGGGGAACATCCCGGGGGGATCCAGCTCCTGCTGGGGGAGAGCAGGGCTGGGATCATCACTGAAAGGACTCTCCTGCTCCCACAGCCCTAATCAGCCTGTCCCTTCCTCTCCAGGGCCAGGGGATCACCCACAGCCCCAAACCAGAAGGGAACAATCCGTGGACCCCCTCAGGAGCTGTCCCCCAGGAGTGTGACAAATCCCAGTAATTAATAAAAAGAGCAGAGCAGAGGTAAGAAGCACACCAGGACGGGGCAGGACCCGGAGCAGAGCAGCCAAAGGAACCCCCCAGCAGCGCAGCAGAGCCTGCCCAGGACCACCCCGGCCCCCCCAGGCAGCACCCACCTAAGGTGGCCACACGGACGTAGCGTCTGCGGGTGCTCATGGCAGCGATGGAGGTCCAGGTGCCCGTCAGGGGGTCGTACCTCTCTGCACTGCAGCAGGCGGGGACACAGGGACAAAAGGTGGGACACTGCGAATGCCCAGGTCACAGCCCTCGGACACGCAGCCCCCAAGGGAGCTGGGGATAGACAGGGGAGAACGGAGCAGGGAGCTGACACAGGTTCTGTTGGGGCAGAGGGCTAAAAAGTGGGGTTTTTTTGTTTTTTGTCCTGGGAGAAGGAGCTGGGCTGCAGAACCGCCCCTGAAGGGGCAGGAGCAGGGCTGCCAGCTCCAAGGACAGAGCATGCAGGAGCAGGGAGGGCTGCAGCAAGGCAGTCCCTTACCTGTTGAGGCACGAGGCCCCATCGTAGCCCCCGGCAGCGTAGAGGAGCCCGTGGAGGGCTGCCACGCCCAGGCAGCTCCTCCTGGTGCCCATGGACACCTCGGGCTGCCAGGAGTTGGTGACAGGGTCGTAGGACTCCACCGTGGCCAGGTCAGAGGTCCCATCGTAGCTGCAGGGAGAGAAGAGGCTGCTCAGAGAGGCTGTGGCTGCCCCATCCCTGGGAATGGCCGAGCTGGATGGGGTTTGGAGCAAGCTGGGATGGTGGGAGGTGGCAGGATGGCAGGGGGTGGGATGAGATGGGCTTTAAGGTTCTGGCCCAAACCAGTCTGGGATTCTAAGAGAAAGGGGAGGGAAATGCCCTCAGGAGGCAGAGGGAGCCCCCAGAGCTGTTCCATGGCTGCCCCAGAGACCAGGCATGACCCGACATTCCCTGAGCCTGAGAATCGCTGAGCTCTTCCCAAAGGAAACTTCTCAACAGCTTTTTCTTTTTCCCCAAACAACCTCGTGTTAACAATATTCCTTTCCCATGACAACTCTGTTTTCTTTCCCTTCTCTGTTGCTATTTCTGTTCCTGCGCCAGTGGCAGAGGTGTCAGCCCTGTGGACCAATAATGTGATTTTAGCCCAGCGTGTTATAAAAGGGCTGAATGAATTGTAAATAAACCTTCTGATGATGCTGTTTGACACCACAACAACACAGGACTCCAAGATTCAGAAGGCTGAAAATGACTCCTTTATTTCTGGGATGTGTCTCCCTTTTACACTACTCTACACAGACCAATCTGATTGGTGACAAGAAGCCAAATCTCTTCACTCCCATTGGTCAGAGCAGAGGGACATCACGGAGAAGTCCCTCCTGGGGAAAAGAAAGGATAGGTACAGTTCACAAAAACATTTCTCCTGTTCACAGAAAATTCCCTGGGAAAGGAATTTCAGAAAACCAAAGCATCTGAAGCATGAAACCAGGGTTACATTCTGATTTCTGCTGCCTCCTGACTGCAGTCACACACCTTTACATCGTGTCCTATTGTGACATGTCACCCTGATCTTTTTCAGCCTTTTGTAGTGAAGTTTCTCACAGATTTTCACATTAAAAAAAGCGATGTTTTGTAAACTGTCCTCCTTGTTTATGGTTCCTCTCTTGAGGAGGAACAATTCTAGTTCTAGACTAGTTCTAATTCTAATAATTCTAGAACTAATTCTAGTCCTAGGCTTCTAGTTTGACCAGCATGGTTAGAGAGGAGTCAACCTCATTGTCCAACTTGTAGTCATTGTCCAAAAATCTATAGAAGTCAAAATCAAAAAATTAAACTCCCTCTTTTCGTGCGTGTCCTTCATTTCATGTCCTACGGCGACAGTGACATGTGGCTGCCCCACAGACCGTGCTGACCCCAGGGAGGGGTCACAGTCCCATGTTCCCCCAGCCCCGTGCCACCCTCCCTGGCTGTCCCCTGTCCCACCCCGTGTCCCCTTACCCGCCCACGGCGTAGAGCTTGTTCCCGATGGCGGCGACGCCGACGCGTGCGCGGCGCGTGGACATGGAGGCCACCATGTGCCAGCGGTCCGTGCGTGTGTCATAGGCCTCACAGTCACCGTGGATGGCAAACAGGCTCCCTCCACCTGCTCGGGGAGGGCAAGGAGAGCCACACGGGCACACGGGCCTCAATGTCCATCCTGAACTGAGATCCCAGAGCTGGACACAGCACTCAGTGTCCATCCCAAACTGGACACAACACTCAGTGTCCTTCCTAAACTGAGATCCCAGCGCTGGACACAGCACTCAGTGTCCATCCCAAACTGAGAACCCAGAGCTGGACACAGCACTCAGTGTCCATCCTAAACTGGACACAACACTCAGTGTCCATCCCAAACTAAGTCACCCAGAGCTGGACAGAGCACTCAGTGTCCATCCCACACTGGACACAGCACTCAGTGTCCATTCTGAACTGAGATCCCAGAGCTGGACACAGCACTCAGTGTCCATCCCAAACTGGACACAGCACTCAGTGTGCAGCCTCACCAGTGCCCAGTACAGGGGAAGAATGACCTCCCTGCTGGCCACACCATTCCTGACCCAGGCCAGGTGCCATTGGCCCTCTTGGCCACCAGGGCACACTGCTGCCTCATGCTCAGCCTGCTGTCACCCCCAGGTCCCTTTCTGCCTGGGCACTGTCCAGCCTCACCGTCCCCAGCCTGCTCCAGGGGGATTTTGTGGCTAAAATACAGGACTCAGCATTTGCACTTATTAAACTCCATCCTATTGGACTCTGCCCATCCATCCAGCCCTTCCAGGTCTCTCTGCAGAGCCTTTCTCCCTTCCAACACATCAACACATCAAGCTCCCACCTTAGCATTATCCACAAATTTACTAATTAAATACTCAACACCCTCATCCATACCATCAATAAAAACACTGATCAGAGCACCGACCCCTGAGGAGCACCACCACTCAACGGAGCAACCCCAGCCCAAAAAACACCCCGTGGGATGGTGTTTTGGGGCTCAGGGGGCAGCAGGGCCTTACCCACAGCGAAGAGCACGGTGCTGGCTCCTTCGCAGCGCCGCGGCCGCGTGCGGCTGTTGCCCAGGACCCCTCTCTGCTCGGGCATCAGGTGGTACTTGAGGGCCTCGATGAGCAGGTCCTTGCACTCCGAGTGGTGCCGCACCAGCAGCTCCGTGTCCACGTTGCTCATGAGGAAATCGCGGCTCAGCAGCGGCAGCCGCACGCACTTCATGAGCTGGGGGGGAAAGGTGTTGTATTTCTCTGGGGAATGGTTTTTTCCCCAGAGCCCCTGGAGCTTGCAACCCTGTAGTTTGACCCTTCCTTCCTTTCTGGACCTAATTGGCTGAGTTCCAGCCATCCCCCTTGGCAGGAGCCTTGATAAGGTCCTGCTCTTCCTCTTCTCGTTCTCTTACTTCCTGGGGTCCCCTCTTACTTCCTGGGGTCCCCTCTTGCCTCCTGGGGCCCTGCCTCCTACCCTCTGGGCCCTTGCCTCTTGGCCCTCCTGCCTTCGCCTCCCCGCATGGAATAAACGTCTTGGATCAACCCTGGGGGTAAGAGCCTCTTTTGGAATCTTTTGCCCTGGTCCCCTCGAAGCATTTCCCCCAAAGCCTCCCAAGAAACAGAGCTAGCCCCGGGGGGCTGCGGAGGAGTGCTTCAGAAAGGGGTACAGGTGACCTCACCCCTGGTGACTAACTGATGTGTTAATTAACCAATTCAGCCTGGCCCCTGATGAGTAACAGCCGTATCCAACAAGGGTGAGTGAGGGAAAAGAGGGGGTGAGCTGGGGAGGATCATCATGGAAAAGGAACCTTGAGGAGAGTGGAGAGAATCATGAAGAAGAAGGATCCTGGTGAGAGAGATTCAGTGCTGTGAGGTCAGTCTGGGTCTGCAGTTTGAGCTTGTTGTTGGAACCTGTAATTATAAACTAGCTAGGTCAAAGTCTGCAGTCAGAGTCTGTAAACTGATACATGCAGTCATAGTTTAGCAGCCATAGCCTGGCTGGGAGAAAGCCTGCAGTCACAGTCTGCAAACTGATACCTGTAGTCACGGTCTACCTGGGTAAAAGCTGCATTCAGAGTCTAGCTGGGTAAAAGTCTGCAGTCAGAGTCTGCACACCAATCCCTGCAGTCACAGTCTGCACACCAATCCCTGCAGTCACAGTCACCCCAATCCCTGCAGTCACAGTGTCACCAATCCCTGCACTCACAGTCTGCACACCAATCCCTGCAGTCACAGTCACACCAATCCCTGCAGTCACAGTGTCACCAATCCCTGCACTCACAGTCTGCACACCAATCCCTGCAGTCACAGTGTCACCCCAATCCCTGCAGTCACAGTCTGCACACCAATCCCTGCAGTCACAGTGTCACCCCAATCCCTGCAGTCACAGTGTCACACCGATCCCTGCAGTCACAGTGTCACACCAATCCCTGCAGTCACAGTGTCACCCCAATCCCTGCAGTCACAGTGTGCACACCAATCCCTGCAGTCACAGTGTCACACCAATCCCTGCAGTCACAGTGTCACCCCAATCCCTGCAGTCACAGTGTGCACACCAATCCCTGCAGTCACAGTGTCACCCCAATCCCTGCACTCACAGTCACCCCAATCCCTGCACTCACAGTCTGCACACCAATCCCTGCAGTCACAGTCTGCACCCCAATCCCTGCAGTCACAGTGTCACCCCAATCCCTGCAGTCACAGTGTCACCCCAATCGCTGCAGTCACAGTCACACCAATCTCTGCAGTCACAGTGTCACCCCAATCCCTGCAGTCACAGTGTGCACACCAATCCCTGCAGTCACAGTCACACCAATCCCTGCAGTCACAGTGTGCACACCAATCCCTGCAGTCACAGTCTGCACACCAATCCCTGAAGTCAGAGTTTACAGGAAATAACCAGCAGGCAGAGGCTGCAAGGGAAACCCACAGCAGGAGCTGCTGCAACCAGTGTCAGTGAATGGTTGGAATTAGGATGACAAAGCCATGAAGAGGAATAAACCAGGAGCCTTTTTATGCTGTGTTTGACAAGAATTCTGTGTCTCGGCTCATTTTTACCCTCTAACAAGAGGGCTCCTGCAACGGGGGGGGACAGCAGAGCAGCCCTTGGGACACGGCATGAGGGGACAGGGTTAGACTAAAAGGGGATGGACTGAGGTTGGAGATCAGGGAGAAACTCTTCACTCAGAGGGTGGTGGGGCCTTGGCACAGGTTGTCCTGAGGCTGCCCCATCCCTGGAAGCATTCAAGGCCAGGTTGGAGTAACCTGAAGTAGTGGAAGGTGTCCCTGCCCATGGCAGGGGGTGGAATGAGATGGGATTTAAGCTCCTTTCCAACCTGGACTGGAAGTGGTGGGACAGGGACCTGCTGTTCCTGCAGCTTCCTCCAGCCACGTGCCCACCCAGCCCAGGCACTGGGAGACGGTGAGCAGAACCAGGCCCCTTTTCCCAGCACTGTCACCTCTCTCCCAGCCCACTCTCAGCCCCTTCCCAGCGCTCTCACCCTGGGCACGTGCTGTCTCCTGCTGTCCACGTCGTGTTTGACCCAGCTGAGCACAGCCCTGTACACCTCCTCCTCCGAGGGCACGTTGAGGCTGTCACTGGAAATGAGGTCCAGCACCTGCAGGGTGAGGTGGGGAGGGCACTGCTGGTTGGGCTGGACTGGGAAGGAAGGAGACATTCCCAGCTCCCAGCCCGTGGCTCCAGCAGTGCCAGAGGCAGAGCTCTGCCTCCTGGAGATGCTGGGGCTTCCAAACAGTAACTGGGTGACACAAAAGCAACAGGTGCAGCTTGATGGGGACATCTCTGACCCCCCTGCTGTGGCCGAGGCTGCTGCAATGCCGGACAAATCCCGTCACCGTCAGTGGCATCAGCGAGATGGCTCTGCTGGATTTCATCCCGTATTTCCTGGGACAGACCCAGGAGCCCTGGCTGCTCCCAGAGCTGTCCTTTCCCCTGCCAAGGGCTGCAGAGCTGCAGCAGGGGGAGATGTGGACCCTCCCCTCACTGCCACCCTCCCTCTGCCCCGGGGATGGGTGAAGGGAGGTGTCTGATCCTGCTGAGGGGGCACACAGATGGGGGATGCAGGGCAAGGACTGGGAATTGCTCCTGCCCAGGGAGATGAGCCACACTGGCACCACACGATGACCAGCAAGAAACGTTAGCTGAGCTGATTTAAACATCCCAGCCACGTGCAGCCAGGAGCTGGGCTGTGCTCCCAGAGCCAGGGCAGTGTGCTCAGAGCTCACGTGGCCAAAATCACCCCCTGTCCTACCCTCCCATCCGTATTTCCCGTGGGATTCAGCCTGCTGACAAAGCTCTTCCCACAGCCTGAACAGAGAGGGGCCAAAGCCCAGAACCTGGCTCCAACCCCCCTGCCAAAGCCCAGCCCCTCAGCACAGACCCCTCGGGCTCTTCACCCCCAGACAGAGCAGGAAAAGCTTTGCTGCACCCAGACCTCCACTCTGCCAGCGGGGCCTCACCTGTTTGAGGGGCAGCAACATGAACTCCTCTGTCTTGGACACCTCCACGAAGTGCTGGAGGACGTACTTGTGGGCAGACTTGAGGAGGTCACTGCAGGAGTGGGTGTCAGCAAAGCCCCGGATGCCCAGGCAGTTGGAGGGGTCGAGCTGGCTGAGCAGGAACTTGCAGCAAGCATCCCTCACACCATTGAGCTGAAGCAGGCTGGCAGCAGGAAGAAGGGTCTGGCAGGGTGGAAAAGAACGGGGAGGAAAAAGGGATTTTCCAGGGCAAAGGGGAACGATTTTTCACCCTCGTCCCGCTGTGAGTGACGAGCAGAGCAGGTTTAGTGAGCACCTCCAGGCACAGAAGCACAGAAAGGACAGAGCACTCCTGGTTTGTGAGGTGAAGAACAGCTGGGAAGGACACCTGTAACACCCCCAGGGGCCAGGAGAACGGCAGGTGCTCAGGAACAGAGCTGGGAACTGCACAGTGCTTTGAGGAAGAGCAGCAGCTAAACCCCCTGACCACGGCCAGATCCACAGGAACAGCTGGCAGCGAAGGAGACAGGAGTCCCCAGGAGGTGGATGTGGCACAGAACAGCTTTGTGGGGAAAGGGAGCTTCGGGGAAAAGCTCCTACCTGCACATTCCCCTCTCCCACCACGATCTCAGCCGTGTAGGCGTATTGCACCAGCTGCTCCAGCGCCTGGGGGTCGATGTCATGCAGTGTCACATGGGTCTGGCGGCTCTCACTCATCTCATCTGGGGCAAAGGACACCAAAAATCAACAAAACCCCCCTCAGCAGGGCTGCTTCCCCACGGGAGGAGGCGTGGGACGAGCTGAATCCTCCTCCACATCCCAGCCCAGGGAGGTTTTCTGTGCAGCTCTGGGGAGTGGGAACCCTGGAGGAGGGATCCTGTGCCCTGGGGGCTGAGGGCAAAGGGAATCAGGGGAATGGAGGATTTAATCATGCAAGGAATGAGCTGCATGCACCTCCACACCACAGCCCAGGGAGGTTTTCTGCCCAGATCTGAGTGAGGAGAAGCTGTAGGGATTGGAGGCCAGGACTGGAGAAAGGACACCAGGATCCTTGTGCAGGGAGCTGTGGGCAAAGGGAATCAGGGAAGGGAGGGAAATGGAGGTGAGTTAATCGTGTATGGAACAAGTGGTTTGGTTTTGGAAGGTTTCCTGCCCAGCTCTAGGGATTGGGGACCAGGTCTGCAGGATGGGGACACCAGGATCCTGAGCAGGAGGAGGACACCAGGATCCTGAGCAGGAGGGGGACACCAGGATCCTGTGAAGGAGGAGGACACCGGGATCCTGTGATGGGCAAAAGGAGTCAGGGAAGGGAGGGAAATGCAGGATTTAACCACGCATGGAACAAGTGGTTTGGTTTTGGAAGGTTCTCTGCCCAGCTCTAGGGACTGGGGGACAGGATCCTGAGCAGGAGGAGGACACCAGGATCCTGTGAAGGAGGAGGACACCAGGATCCTGTGAAGGAGGAGGACACCAGGATCCTGTGCAGGACGGGGACACCAGGATCTTGTGATGGGCAAAGGGAATCAGGGAAGGGAGGGAAATGGAGATGATTTAACCATGTATGGAACAAATGGTTTGGTTTTTGGAACAAACAGCTTTTTTCTGCCCAGCTCTAGGGATTGGGGACCAGGTCTGCAGGATGGGAACACCAGGATCCTGAGCAGGATGGGAACACCAGGATCCTGTGCAGGATGGGAACACCAGGATCCCGCACAGGGGCAAAGGGAATCAGGGAAGGCAATGAAAGGAGGAATATTCCTGCTCTCACTCCCAGAAATCACACACGAAAGGGCAGGGCGGCGAGAACAGGGCACAGAGCATTTGGAAAAGAACTTCGATTTCCAAAGCAGAGGACGGGGAAAAGGATTTTTTGGAGAAGGGGAGGGCTGGGGCAGGACCAGCCCGAACCCCTGGGGAAGAGAGGACTCTACTTGCTTGTGAACATGGCGTGGAAGTAGGGGCTGCAGGACGCCAGCACCACCTTGTGGGCCTTGATCTCCTTGGTGGCGACGTGCAGCACGATGTCGCAGAGCAGCCCGCGCTGTCGCATGCGGTTCATGCAGACGAAGGCGTCGTGGTAGTGGCGCTTGGAGTTGTGCGAGATGCTGTGCCCGTCGCGGTTCAGCAGCTGCACAGCTCCTTCCATGGCTGCGGTGGGCAGGGAAGGGGACTGCCCCTTCCCACCGCCTCTGGAAAACCGGGGAGAAATGGAAATGGTTAGTGTGATGTCTAAAGAGACCGCCTGGGACACAGTGAAGGGGCAGTGTGCATGTGTTAAAGGAAGACAGCCGGCTAAACGGGGCTGCAGGGTGCCCTGGTGGTCCAGAAGGACAAGGGATGGATCAGGAATGGGGTGGCCAGCAGGACAGGGAGGTCACTCTGCCCCTGGACTGGGCACTGCTGAGGCCACACCTCCAGTGCTGTGTCCAGTTCTGGACACTGAGTGCCCCTGGGATGGCTCCTGCCACCTGCTACTGGACTGGCCCCTCGGTTTGGGGTGGACACTGAGTGCTGTGTCCAGTTTGGGATGGACACTGAGTGCTGTGTCCGGTTTGGGATGGACACTGAGTGCTGTGTCCAGCTCTGGGTGTCCCAGTTTAGGATGGACACTGGGTGCTGGGTCCAGTGTGGGATCTCAGTTCAGGATGGACACTGAGTGCTGTGTCCAGTTTAGGATGGACACTGAGGGCTGTGTCCAGCTCTGGGATCTCAGTTTGGGATGGACACTGAGTGCTGTGTCCAGTTTGGGATGGACACTGAGTGCTGTGTCCAGCTCTGGGATCTCAGTTCAGGATGGACACTGAGTGTGCTGTGTCCAGCTCTGGGATCTCAGTTCAGGATGGACACTGAGTGCTGTGTCCAGCTCTGGGATCTCAGTTCAGGATGGACACTGAGTGCTGTGTCCAGTGTGGGATGGACACTGAGTGCTGTGTCCAGTTTGGGATCTCAGTTCAGGATGGACACTGAGTGCTGTGTCCAGTTTGGGATCTCAGTTCAGGATGGACACTGAGGCTGGTGAGGGGCTGGAACACAAACCCTGTGAGGAAGGGCTGAGGAGCTGGGGCTGTTTATCCTGGAGAAAAGGAGGCTCAGGGGTGAGCCCATCACTCTCCACAAGTCCCTGGAAGGTGCCTGTGCCCAGGTGGGGCTGGGCTCTTTCTCCAGGCAGCACTGACAGGACACAGCCTCGAGCTGCACCAGGGGAATTCAAGTTGGATATTAGGAAAAAGCTTTTTCCAGGAGGGATGATAAAGTACTGGAATGTCCTGCCCAGGTGGTGTCACCGTCCCTGGGTGTGTTTAAAGCAGAACTGGATGTGGCACTGGGGCCAGGGTTTAGTTGAGATGTTGGGACTGGGTTGGACTCAATGACCTTGGAAGTCTTTTCCAGCCTGGTGATTCTGTGAATTCTGTGAATAATCCTGTATTTATTAAAAGGATTATTATTGTATACTTTACAGGATACACCTTGGGCAGTACAAGAGCCTGGCCATGGCTCTACCCAAGGTGGACAACCAGTCACGAGTTTTCACACTTTTATAAGCTTTGGTCCATTTACACGTTGGGGTAATTGTCCAATTCCAGCTCCAGGTGATGCAGTCCCATCCTCCCAGTTTGCTCCCCTCAATTTGGCTGTTTTTTGCACTTTTTGGGCCTGAAGCTGCAGCAGTGTCCTTGGTCCTGGGGCTGGAGAAGGATTGTTTTGTCTGACTGAGCTGTGATTAGGACTTGCTAACACTTCATATGAAATTCAGAGTTATGCCCCAATGCAGTGCAGAATCTGGAAAAACGTGAAAGCTGAAACCGAAGGCCTCAATCCAGGTTTTATCCCTGTGGGAGCCACCACGGCTCCAACACTGTGCTGACAGTGACCCTCTGAGCAGGTCCTGCTGGGGAAATGCCCCTCGGTTCAAACAAAGAGGGGAAATTCAGGTTCAATATGGGGAAGGAATTCTCCCCTGGGAGGGTGGGGAGGCCCTGGGATGGATTTCCCAGAGAAGCTGTGGCTCCCCCTGGATCCCTGGAAGTGTCCCAGGCCAGGCTGGATGGAGCTCAGAGCACCCTGAGATAGTGGAAAGTGTCCCTGCCACTGCACCCAGCTGATTTTCACAGTCCTTTCCAACCCCAAACCATTCTGTGATTCCAGGAAAACAAAACCTGCGTGATCAAGGAACATTTATTCATGCAGAGCTTTCCTCCCCTCCCAGTGCTGTTTGCATCCAGCCTGCTCCAAAAAACCCTTTTTGGCTTCCTCTGAGCCAGCAGCACCCGAGGGAGAGCTGGAGAGGGCGAGGAGGGGCTGAGTGAGCAGCGGGAGGAAGGAGGAGGAGGCAGCAGCAGCAGGGGAAAAAGGCAGCTGGAAATCAAAACACGGGATTTTGCTGCCCCCGCATCCCCTCGGCGAGAGAATCCCCTCAGCTCCTCCTCAGCACACCTCCACATCAGCCTAAAAATAGCAGCCCAGCATCCTGTGCCTGCTCAGCCACCTCTTTCTTCCCTGTTTTTTTTTTTTTTTTTTGTTCATTCCTTTTTTAAAGAGCAGTTGTAACACGTACCAGAGTTCTGGGGGAGGGTGGGAAAAAAAAAAAAAAAGAAGAAAAGATGAATAAACATGTTTCCTGAGCGGGGAGAAGCCTGCGATGCCCTTTTCTATTCACATCCCCCAGGGCCTCCTGGCCCTGACAGCTCTGCTGGTGCTCTCCATGTCACCGTGTCACCGTGTCACCGTGCCCTCAGCTGCAAGGAAAAACCCGGGAATTCGGCCTCATCCTCCCACATTTTGGAAGCTGCAGCATCCCTGGGACATCCCCAGCTCCTAAGTGACATCTGCTGGGGGAGATGCCCCCAGTGCAGTGATATTTCTCTGTAGGAGGCCCTTCTGATGCACCAGCCAAACTGGAGGGGAGAAATATCATTAAACTGCTGGCAGTTTTGTTGTCAGAGCTCTCAGGGATCCATCGAGGTTACCGAGGGAACAACGGGGTCAAAAACGAGAAGAGAAAGCCCGAGAAAATCTCTGCAAAAAATGTAAACGCTGGGAAAGGGAGGAAAAAGGTGAGGATGGCCCAAGTGGATGTCCTGAAGGATGTGTGCCTGCCTCAGGAGGAAGAAGCAGTTTGGTCAACCCCAAAAATGTGTGCCCACGTGGAGAGCAGACCTGGGATCACGTCATGTCAATAATGAACAACTTCTGTTGGAGTCATATTGATTCCAACGTTATTCCTGGGTTATTCCACAGCCCACTGCACCCCAGAAAGGAGGTTTTTTCATTATTATTATTGTTATTATTGTTATTATTATTATTATTATTATTATTATTATTATTATTATTATTATGTGGCCCTGGGCCAGTGACAAGTGACACTGTGACACTGCAGTGACCCCATGGCCAGCAGGCAGAGCTCAGTGCCCTCTGTCCCTGGTCCCAGGGCTGGCACAGGACTGTGCCACCCACCCTGAGTGACACCACCACAGTGTCACCCAGCCAGGACAAAGAGGGAGGTGTCACCGCAGCCACTACAGTGCCACTGTGCTCCAGGGGTGTCCCCAAAGCAGGGGACAGTGTCACCCTCCCGGAGCCCTGGCATGGGGCTGGGTGAAACCTTGGGGACAGCCCAAGTCCCCCTGTCCCTTTCAGTGCCACTGTCCCCTCCACCTCACAAGAACTTGTCCCCATCACTCTCCCTGTCCCCTCCACCCCACAAGAACTTGTCCCCATCAGTCCCCTGTCCCCTCCACCCCACAAGAACTTGTCCCCATCAGTGTCACTGTCCCCTCCACCCCACAAGAACTTGTCCCCATCACTCTCCCTGTCCCCTCCACCCCACAAGAACTTGTCCCCACCAGTGTCACTGTCCCCTCCACCCCACAAGAACTTGTCCCCATCAGTCCCCCTGTCCCCTCCACCCCACAAGAACTTGTCCCCATCAGATCTCTTCTGCTCGAACAGAACAAACCCAGTGTGGGAAGAGGGCTGGAACCCCCCAGAGCTGCTCCCTCCACCAAACATTCCTCATTTCCTGGCTCCAACCTGCCGCCCAGGAAACGAGGGGGCTGTGATTAATGGGGGAACACTAATGCCTGCAGCACGGCACACAGGGCAGCAGTGTGCACAGCTCCAGAGGTGGGGAAGGAAGCACAAGGCCACTTTTGTGGGCAGCAGCACCGCACGTGTCCCCACGGGATGTGTCGGGATGTGCTTCTCCCTCGGAATAAACTCGGAGGTTGTGGCACCAAAAAAACCCTCAAAAAAAACCCCAAAAACATTAAAAAAGAGGCGTTTGTTTGGCTTCTCTGCGCCAGAGCGTGGCCATGCATAACAGCTCTGTTAATTAATGCAAATGATCCCTGCCCAAAGGGAGGCCTGTTCTCTGAGCACAAAAAAACCCCATATTTTGCTGGGAGTGAAAAGAAGTGTGCTGAGCTATAAACAGGGAACAGAGCATCCTCCAGGGAGAAGTTCCCAGCCTGCCCTTTCCCCCAGGAAGGCCCTGGAGAATGAGGGGTGTTTTTGTTGCTGACAGCCTGGATGGGGATTTTGTGTCTGGCAGGAGGGCTGGGAGGCAGCAGGGACACACATCCTGTGCAGCTGCTCCTGCTGGGGACAGGGGAGCTGGGGACAGGGGACAGCCCTGTGCCCTCAGGCCCTGCCAGGCAGCCAAGCTTCAACCCATGTGTCCCCATCCCTTTGTGCCACGTCCCTGAGCGCCTCTCTCCTGGAAAGAGCAGCTGTTTGTGCTCAGCTCTGCCCTCTCCCACAGCACTGCTGCCTTTGGGGAAGGCACAAAGGGCTGGCACTGCCCTCCAGCCCAAGGGTGTCACAGCAGCACAAAGCAGGTGACACCGTGGTGACCTTCCAGGGCTGCAAATGGCACAGCCAAACTCCCCCTGGGATGGAGCAAAAAGCCTGGGATCCCTGGGGAGGGAGAGGATCACAGTGGAGCAGCAGGTTTTTTGTCAATAATCAAATGCTAAGGCTGGTTGTTATTTTTTTTTTTCCACAGCTACAGCAGATCTGCACTGCCCTTACCGCCCAAAACTCGGATATCCTGAATTATTCCTTCTCTCAGAGGGCCAACCACAAAATAAACTGCATCCCCACCTCGGCCAGCAGCAGAGGGGATGGGAAGCACTCAGCTGTGCCTGCCCAGGACCCAGATGCAAAGCAGCCACTAAACCCAAGGCAGGAGTCAATCCCTGCCAGGACGTGGCACAGCAGCGTCACCAGCACAGAAAAAAAAAAAACCCCAAAACGCTCGGGGGTGTTTTTTATTTCTGAGCCCTGTGCAGAGGAGGCTGTGGCCGCTCTGGGAGCTCAGACAGGCGCTGACAGGCTGCAGCAGCTCCCGTTCACATCAGCAGCTCCATTGTGTGCTCAGGCTGGAGGAGCCGGCGCTGGCAGGGAGAGCTCAGCTCCTCGGGGCTGGGTTTTGTACCCACACAGGGCTTGGGATGGGGTTTGGGATGGGAATGTGGCACCCAGGCAGCCGTTCCCTGCTGGCACCAGCCCCTGCCCGCAGGAATTGGGGAGCTGGCAGTGCCAGGGGGGGCTGGAACCCCTCGGTGGGGACACGGCAGGGCACAGATGGGGTGAGCAGTGGGGACAAGGAGCACAGCCCAGCCCTAAAAATAAATCCTTCCCTGTGCCCCTGCCTTCCCCTAACCGAGCCCCTGCTGCTGCTGCAGCTCCCTGGGATGAATCTGCTGCGAGGGAGCCTCAAGGCAGAGCAGACAGCGCTGAGTCTGCAGGACTGAGAATCCCCGAGCTCCCAGGAGGGTTGGGGCTTTTTTTATTTTTTTTTTTCCCTTTTTTTTTTTTTTTTTTTTTTTAATGAATTAGGCATAACTGACACGCACTGAATCCTCCCGTCTAGACATCTGCAGAGAAGTGACAAGCTGCCAGGGAGGATGTGGAGCCTCGGCAAAAGGGGGATGGGGAGGACAGGGAAAAGCTGCACTCTCTTGCCAGCTCCAGGCACACAGAGACAGAGCTGGCTGCAGGCAAGAAGGGCACACCGAGCAGGGCACAGCCTCCCAGCCCTTCCCTGCACTGCCTCAGAGCGTTCTGGTGCACACACCAACCTGCACGACTCTCCTAATTAAAGCCTCCTTACCGCTGGGGCACTTCTGTTTGGAAGGTCCGTGTTGTTCTTAGCCCAAAAAAGTGAGAGGAAGGAGGAGCACTGGCTGCCCTGGGGCATGCCCACATCTCAGAGGGGATGAAGAACACCCTCATCTCCTCCTCCCCTCCCACAGCAGCACCTCTCCCTTCAGACACCTCCAAACTCAGCTCTTGTCTCCCGTGGTTTGCAGCTCCAAGCAGAACTCCACGGCTGAGGGATCCCCAGGCATCTGCAGCAATATTCGGGTCATTCTGGGGGTCAGGGCTGGAGGAGGTTTGGGACTGCTCAATTCCCGAGGGCTGGAGATGGATTCCTGCCTTGGGATGCTCAGCAGAGCGTGCAGGTTTTGCTGCACTGGGGCTGGGCTGCAGCTCCCACTGCCCAAAGCACAGCAAAATCTGTGCAAGAGCAGCCCTGTGGCTCTGGCAGCAGCTGGAAATGTGGGTCATGTCCTGATTCCCCTCCCCAGTGTCCCCAGCAGCCACGGCAGAGGAGGCTCTGTCACAGCCTGGGCTGTGCCAAACCTCGTCACACGAAGCTCCTGCTCCGCCCTGGGACAGAATCTGTGTCCCCAGCTGGATTTTCAGACCTGTGAGCACCAAGGGGAGAGAGCTCAGGCCATGGCAGTGCTCACAGCCACACTCCTGGCCCCCAGACCTGCCTCTCTGCAGCGTCCTTGGCCCAAAGAGGGAAGGACTGTGTCCCTCCCCTCTCTGCTGGTGGCTCCAGGTGACAGTGGCCAGCTCAGAGCGGGTCACCACGACGCCTTTTGGCTCAGCCTTCGTGTTTTTTCAGATTTTTTGTGCTGCTCAGGGAGGTTCTGAGCCTCACATGAAGCGCCAGGAAGCACTTCCCAACTGCCCAGCAGTGCCCTGGTGTCACAGGACAGCGATGAATTCGGGGACACTCAGCAGGAGACAGCCCTTGGCTTCCAAAGGGAAGGATAACTCCATGAGATGGAGCAGCAGCAGCAGGGAGAGCAGGAAAAAAAGGCACTCAGCATCTGCTGGCTGCAAACAGGCAAAGGGATCTTTTACAGATGGGCAGGACGTGAAGTAATTCTGCTTTCTCTGCAGAGCAGGAGGTCACCAGTGGGCATTGCCTGGCTCAGCACCACGGGGATGGTTCCCAAAGCCTCCCCCAGCCCCTCTGTGCCCACACACAGCACACCAGCTCTGCACTCCTGCTCTGAACAAGCTCCAGTGGAGCACTGGGAAAGTCTTTCCCAGCCAGGAAACAAAAGAATTCCCTCACATCTCGTGGCTGACAGCAGCACAGGCCACGTCCCCGGGCACTGAGGGGCATGTGGCACCACGGCCCTGAGCTCAGTGGCACAGTGCCAAGGGCAGCAGGTCCCAGACCCTGGGAATTGCAGCTGGAGGAGCTCGAATTGCTGTCCCCGAGGAGCCACATCCTTTGGGGATGGTTTGCAGCAGGCCAGGCCGAGCAGATGGAGCCTCTCAGCCCTGCCAAGGCCAGCCTGCTCCAGGACTGGGAGGCTCCAGCTCCTGAGGACATCCAGCAGGCAGCACCAGGACTTCAGTTTGGGAGCTGCTGAGCCCGAAATGCAGCAAAGCAAGGACCCAGAGCAGCCTCTCCAGCAGATCTCCAGCCTCTCCAGCAAATCTCCAGCCTCCCCAGCAGATCTCCAGCCTCCCCAGCAGATCCCCAGCCTCTCCAGCAAATCTCCAGCCTCTCCAGCAGATCCCCAGCAGATCCTCAGCCTCTCCAGCAGATCCCCAGCCTCCCCAGCAGATCCCCAGCAGATCCTCAGCCTCTCCAGCAGATCCCCAGCCTCCCCAGCAGATCCCCAGCAGATCCTCAGCCTCTCCAGCAGATCCCCAGCCTCCCCAGCAGATCCCCAGCAGATCTCCAGCCTCCCCAGCAGATTTCCAACCTCTCCAGCAGATCCCCAGCCTCCCCAGCAGATCCCCAGCAGATCCCCAGCCTCCCCAGCAGATCCCCAGCCTTCAGAGGAGTCCTGCTTTCATCTCCACTCCATCTCCAGAGAGCCAGGCTGGCTGAGGGGCAGATGGTCGCTGTCTGTGCCTGGCAGAGAGGGGCTGGAGGAGGCTCTGGAGAACAAAGACGTCCCCCTGCCACCCCCAGCGAGCCGACCTGAGCTGGCAGGAGGCCGCAGGGCCCATCCCAGCCCCCCCGAGATGCTCAGGAGCAGCTCCATTTGGGATGCTGGGCTCCAGAGCCAAGAGAGCAGGTGCCTGTTCTGCCTGCCAGCTCCTGGTGTGCTCTGAATTAGCTGCTCTTCGCTGTGATTCATTAATCACTCAGTGCTCAGGAAGGAAAGTCAGATCTCTTACACCCAACATCTCCCTGAGTCTTACTCACTGCTGTGCTGAACAAAAAAGGGTTTCCAGCAGATGTTCACGGGTCAGGGAGAGAAACTCGGGGTGCAGAGGGAAGGGATTGCAAAGAGGGGTTTGCTTTGGCTGCTGGGATGAAGCACAAAAGGTCCCTGGATACCGAGGGGTCAGCGAGCCCCAAAACACCAGACCTGGAACAAAGCAGCACATGTCGGTGCTAAAAGGCACCCAGGAACATCCACGTGTTGCTGAATCACTCCAGGATCAGCTCCAGCAGGGCAGAGCCCCCGGGGACAATGCTGTGGGACAGCAGGCACAGAAGTCACAGCAGGGCTGGGATCCTGCACACAGAGCCTCCAGAGCAAGGCCACTGCTCCTGAGGACAGGGACAGAAGGGACAGGGAAGGGACGGGGAGGGACAGGGAAGGGACGGGGAGGGACAGGGACAGGGACAGGGACAGAAGGGACAGGGCAGGGACAGGGACAGGGACAGGGACAGGACAGGGACAGGCACCTTCTCCTGCCTTGCCGAGGTCAGGGCTCTGCTCCCCGGAGAAGGAGGGTTTGCTCAGGCAGCAGAACCAGCCTGGCCCAGGCTGCTGGGACCAGCTCCAGCTCCAGAGCGCTGCTGTGGCTCAAGGAGAGAGCCCTGGGCCCCTGACAGCCACTGCAGAGGCCACCAAAAAAAAACCCAAAAAGCTGCATCCCAGGGCCCTCACAAGTTTGCAGAAAACCCGAGGTGATGCTTCCTCCCCGTGCCCTTCACCGAGCCCCGTGTGCAGCACCGAGGAGAGGGACAGGGACAGGGACAGGGACAGGGACAGCCCCGCTCTGCGGCGCCTCCCGGGGCTCCGGAGCTGCGGCTTTTCCCTTTTCCGACGGGATGTGGCCAGGACTTGGCAGAGGACGGGGAAGGAGGGCACAGGGATGCTGCCGGCCCCGGGGATGATGCAGAGAGAACGGCCACAGAGGCTGGGAAAGGCACCGGCCGCTCCAAACCTCCGCAAAGGTTTGGGAACGACACCAGTTGTGCCAAAACCTTCGGAAACGGCGCCGGTGGCTCCCCCCGGGACGTGCTGCGGGGTACCCCGAGAGCAAACTTGTTCTCTTGAGGAGGGATGCGCAGGAGCGGCGCCGGGAGGGATGGAGCGGCAGCTCCTCCGGGGGTCCCCCCAGCATCCCCCGGTCACCCCTGCGGTGTGTCCCCATCCCCCGGTGACCCCTGCGGTGTGTCCCCATCCCCGGTGACCCTGCGGTGTGTCCCCATCCCCGTGACCCCTGCGGTGTCCCCCCATGCCGTTATCCCCCGCGGGTCTGATGGGCCCGGCCCCGCCGGGAAGAGGGACAAGGAGAGAGAGAGGAGGAAGAAGAGGCAGAGAGGAAGAAGAGGCAGAGAGGAAGAAGAGGCAGAGAGGAAGAAGAGGCAGAGAGGAAGAAGAGGCAGCCGGAGAGGAAGAGAAGAGAAGAGGAGGTGCGGGCGGCAGGGCCGTGCCCGGCGGTACTCACGGCTCCGGGGCGGCCACGGCCCAAGCCGGGGGGATGCTGCGGCCGTGGCCGCTACAGCCGCACCGCTACCGCCGGCGATTCGGGGCGGCCCGGGGGCGGGCAGGTGCACGGCGGCGGCGGCGGCGGCCGCTCCTCCTGGAGCCGGGGCGGGCCCGCGGCTGCGGCTTCCTCCGTCACCCGGAATAACCCCGCGGAGAGGCGCGGCCCCGCACGTGTGTCCGTGTACGGGCCCAGCGCAGCGATCCCGGCGGCACCGGCCCCGCTGAGGGCCCGGCACCGGTACCGGCACCGGGGGCGTGGCCACGGCGCGGGGGCGGGGCTAAGGGGAGAGAGGGCGTGGTCTGTGCGCATGGCCACGCCCCGGGCTGCGCGCCGCACAAAGGGTGAGGGGCGGGGCTATAGTGGGGGCGTGGTTAATGCTGGTGGGCGTGGCCTGAGGGGTGGCAAAAAAATCATTTAGGCAGGGAAAGAGTTTTGGGATCATGGAAGCCGTGCTGGGAATGATCTCCACCTTGTCACAGCCCAGAGCAGTGAGGTGACACCTCCAGGAGTTGCTTTACACCTCCTTGGCACTCCAACACCTCGCTGTGCAGCCCTTTCCGAGGCCTGGTCACCCTTTCCATGGAGAAATTCCTCCTGATGTCCGACCTCAAACACCCTTGGCACAGCTGGAAACTCTGTCCTCGTGTCCTGTCGCTGTTACGTGGAAGAAGAGACCGGGCACTGCCTTGGTACAGCCTCCTGTCTGGTTTTTGTGGAGAGGGAGAAGGTCCCTCCTGAGCCTCCTTTTCTCCAGGCTCAGCTCCTTAGGCTGCTGCTCACTCTGTGTGGTGCAGACCCTTCCCCAGCTTCATTCCCCTTCCTGGGACACACTGCAGCCTCTGAATGTCCTCCCAGTGGACACAGTAAACCCCAGCATCCTTCCAGTGGACACATTGAACCCCAATATCCTTCCCAGGGACACACTGCAGCCCCTCAATGCCCTTCCAGTGGACCCCACTGTGGCACCCCAAACGCCCTTCCCCGCACTGATCGGCCCAGGAGGGGACAGACCCCTGGAGGCACGGCCTCTGCACTGCGGAGAAGGGACACAATCCCGTCCCGAGCCCGCCGGCCGCGCTATTCCCCATTCCGGCCGGGAATGACCGGGACCGATGGACCGGCCGGCCGGGGCGGGGCGGGGCGGGGCCAACGCCGAGGGGCGGGGTCAGCGGTGTTGTGGGGAGTGGCTAAACACGGCATGAGGTAATTTGCATAATAGTGGGCGTGGTCTCTCCGCCGCGCTACACGCCGGGAGCGGAAGTGGCGGCCGCGTGAAGGAGGCAGCATGGCGGCCCCCGGGAGGAGGTGAGCGCCCGCGCCGGGACGGGCTTTCCCCTCACAGCCTGCCTTCCCCTCACAGCCTGCTTTCCCTCTCACAGCCTGCCTTCCCCTCACACGCTGATTTCCCCCCTCACAGCCTGCCTTCCCCTCACACGCTGATTTCCCCCCTACAGCCTGCCTTCCCCTCACACGCTGATTTCCCCCTCACAGCATGCCTTCCCCTCACACGCTGATTTCCCTCTCACAGCCTGCCTTCCCTTCACACGCTCTTTTCCCTCTCACTGCCTGCCTTCCCCTCACACGCTGATTTCCCCTCACAGCCTGCCTTCCCCTCACACGCTCTTTTCCCTCTCACTGCCTGCCTTCCCCTCACACGCTGATTTCCCCTCACAGCCTGCCTTCCCCTCACACGCTCTTTTCCCTCTCACTGCCTGCCTTCCCCTCACACGCTGATTTCCCCCTCACTGCCTGCCTTCCCCTCACACGCTGATTTCCCTCTCACAGCCTGCCTTCCCCTTACACGCTCCTTTCCCCCTCACACGCTCCTTTCCCTCACAGCCTGTTTTCCCTTCACACGCTCCTTTCCCTCTCACAGCCTGCCTTCCCTTCACACGCTGATTTCCCCCTCACACGCTGATTTCCCCCTCACACGCTCCTTTCCCCTCACACGCTCCTTTCCCCTCACACGCTCCTTTCCCCCTCACACGCTCCTTTCCCCCTCACACGCTCCTTTCCCCTCACACGCTGCTTTCCCCCTCACACGCTGCTTTCCCCCTCACACGCTGCTTTCCCCCTCACACGCTGCTTTCCCCCTCACACGCTGCTTTCCCCCTCACACGCTCCTTTCCCCCTCACACGCTCCTTTCCCCCTCACACGCTCCTTTCCCCCTCACACGCTCCTTTCCCCCTCACACTCACCTTTCCCCTCACATTCCCTTTTCTCTCCCCGCAGGAAGCTGGAGGATCTGAGCGTGGACGAGTTCCTGGCTGCCGGCTCGGACTCGGAGCATGACGGCGGCTGGGAGGAGGAGGAGGAGGAGGAGGAGGAAGGCGGCCGGGCCCTTCACGGCGCTGTGAGGCAGCGGCCGGGCGGGAAGGCGGCCCCGGGGCTGCAGGCACGGCTGGGCAGGTGAGGGGAGCCCTGAAGGAGCTGGGTGGGATTCTCAGCCTGGAGAAAAGGAGCTTTTTGCTTTCCACATCTCCCTGCCAGGAGGGGACAGCCCCAGGTGGGGCTCTGCTCCATTCCAGGCCTCGGTTGCGCTCAGGTTGCACATCAGCAGGAATTTCTCCATGGAAAGGGTGGTCAGGCTTTGGAATTAGCTGCCCAGGGAGGTGGTGCTGTCCCCATCCCTGGAGAAATCCTGAGGAGCTGAGAAATGAACTTGGAGTGGTTTTTCCAGGTGTTTCCATCTGTCCCAGCTCAATCTGGTATCTGGCCATCGAGATTTCTTAATCCTTAACGAAATGGTTTTTTTTGTTACAGCCTCAGCAGGACTTTGAGCAGTGAATAAACAATGAATAGTGAATAAATTCACCCTCTCCCAGCAGGAAGAAGGGAAAGGCATCTGAGCACAAGGATCAGCTCTCCAGGCTGAAGGACAGGGATCCGAGTTTTATAAGTTCCTGGAGGAGAACGACCGCAGGCTGCTGGATTTTGATGCCTCAGACAGCTCTGAGGAGGAGGAGGCTGTGCACAGACCCCCTGACACCCTCGAGGTACCTGCTGGGGACTGCTGAGCTCAATTCCCTGGGCAGTGTTTGTGCTCCTGGGCCAGTCCTGAGTGATTTGGGTCAGAAAGGACCTTAAACTCATCCAGTTCCAATCCCAAACACCTTCCACTGTCCCAGGCTGCTCCAAACCCTGTCCAGCCTGGCCTGGGACACTTCCAGGGATGGAACAGCCACAGGGCACCTTGTGTCAGGGCCTCCCCACCCTCACAGAGAGGAGTTTATTCCCAATATCCCACCTAAACCATTCCTGCTTTCCACAGGGTTTAATAAACCAGCCCTTTCTCCTCAGCAGCTGCCCAGGGAAAGAGCTGGGGCCAGGCAGGAGTTGTGGAAACCTTCCCTCACTCCCTCCTGCTGATCTCTTTAGGAAGCCAGTGATGAAGAAGATGATGATGATGATGACGATGAGCAAGAAAAAGCCAAAAAGAAGAAAGTTTCCTTCATCCACGTGAGCCTGAAGATGGTGGAGGGCTGGAAGGAAGCTGCCCAGGTGAGCAGGGAGTTGGAACACACAAGCACTGGAGAGTTTTTCCTCCCTGCCTGTGAAAAACCGATTTGGGATGTGTTAATCTGGCACAAAAATTTATATCCCAAGCCCCCTGAGCTCTTTGTGCCTTCAGCATGGCTTTGTCATCTCTTGGGCTCCATGATTTCAGTGCTTCCATTCCACATCAGGGAGGAGCTGCAGGAATGTGGCTCAGAGGAGGCCAGAATGATCGAATTTGGATATTTTTGGCAGCTCCAGGAGCTTTCTTAGCCACATATTCAGTAATGATGGAGTAGCTGAGGGGAAAGAAGCTCAAACTGGAAACTACTTGCAGCTAATTAATTCCTTCTCAAGCCTCAGCAATAAAAGCCAGTTTTAGGGGAGGTGAAGGCCACTAAGTTTGTTAACCCTGTCCTGAGGCTGGAGCTCTTTTGCCACATCAAAGTCCAGTGAATTCCAGCACTCCTGTCCAGCCAGGAGCTGCAGAGTCCCAGCAGATCCTCAACAACCCCTTTTCTTCTTTCCCCAGAGGAATCTCACCCCAAAACTCTTCCATGAGATCACCCAAGCCTACAAGGCAGCCGTGGCCACCACCCAAAGGTGACAGTGGTGGGGACCCCAGCAAGTTCCAGGTGACTGACACTGCAGGTGAGGGAAGGGGGATCACCTGGGGGAAACTGAGCTGTGGGAGAGAGGGGAGATGGGCACAGGCAGGAGTTAATTCACCCTTTCACTTCACTGAGGAGCTTCTCTGGCTGTGCTGCTCTGGGAGCTTTGCTTTCAGGGCTGGGTTTTTCCTTGGAGAAGCAACCCCTGGAAATCTTAAATTAAAAATTTTGGGTGTAAGGCAAACTGGGGGTTTCCAGCAGGAAATGCAGGAGTTCTGCTCTGGAGCTTTGCTTTCAGGGCTGGGTTTTCCTTGGAGAAGCAACCCCTGGAAATCTTAAATTAAAAAAAATTTGGGTATAAGGCAAACTGGGAGTTTCCAGAAGGAAATGCAGGAGTTCTGCTCTGGGATCTTTGCTTTCAGGGCTGGGTTTTTCCTGGAGAAGCAGCCTCTGGAAGTCTTAGATTAAAAAACTTTGGATATAAGGCAAACTGGGGGTTTCCAGAAGGAAATGCAGGAGTTCTACCATGGAAATTACAGACTTCAGGAGCTCTTTTCCTGTTGGGAAAACCAGGAATCCATGGGAAATCCCTTACAAATGCTTTCCTGGTTTGTTTTACCCAGTGTTCAATGCCCTGGTGTCCTTCTGTATCCGGGACCTTTTCCAGCACCTGCACAAGCTGCTGCTCCCCAAAGCCCCCAAGAACAAACTCAAGTAAGTGCTGGAGGGGGGTTTGGGACCCTCAGGGGGGTTTGGGACCCTCAGGAAAGCTGCTGGGGGTTTTCAGAGGTGCCTTTGAGCCTGGGGCAGAGGTGCCAGCCCTTCCCAAACACTGAGTGCCTGAGGGTGCTCACAGGGTTCTCCTTTTCTTCCTCCCCCTCATTGTGTCCCCTCCAATATCAAACTCCAGGTGTTTGCAGAGGGTGTGTGGCTTCAGGAATTGCCTGTGTTTGCCCTCAGGGGACAGTTCAGGCTCTGGAAATTGTTTTTTAGGGGAAGGGACCAACCTTTCTGCTGTGTCCCCTCAGTGTGACCCCATTCCATCCAGCACCTCGTGCCTGACAGTTGTTGGTGCAAGGAATTGATCTCACTGCTCATTTTGCTGCTGAAATCTGGTTTGTTTGGGTTTTTTTTTTTAAAGCTAAACCCACCTCTTGCTCCTTTCCAGAATGGTTCTCCCTTCCACCAGCCCTCTCTGGGGAAAGCTACGGCTGGACATCAAAGTTTATCTTGGCTGTACCATACAAGTAAGAAAAATCATCATTTGCTGTTTGTGGGCTCAGCCTGTGCCTTTTTATTTTTGTATTTTGGAGTGAGGCAGATGGGGTTTGCCCCTCTGGGATTTGTGCTCGTTGTTTCCCTCTGTTGTTTGGGGATTATTTGGAATTATTTGGTCCAGTTACCAATTTGGAGGATGCTTGGATCAGGATGGGTATAAGGCAGTGAAGAAGGGTGAATTAACATTCTGGCAGCTCTCTGTGTTTAATTTGTGTGGCAGATTAATATTTAATAGGCTTTAAAGTAGTTTGCAGTCTGTGTTGCTGCATTCTGCATCACTAATTCATTTTTTTTGGTGCTGTGATCTCTCCACTGGAGGTAAACACTGAGATGTTCAGCTGGTGACCTCACATGTGGCATCTCTGACTGTGAGAACATCTCATCCCATCCATCCAAAAATCCCTGCTGTTTCAGGGACAATTTGTGGATTGTTTCTGAAGGAAACTCCTGCCCCCACTTAATTTTTTTTTGTTAGTTTGCTTGAGATTGCCTCATTAGCATCCCCAAATTGGAGTGTTAAAAACTGAGACGCTGATTTTTCAGCAGCTGAGGGAAGGATACGAGGAGAGAGAACCCAAGAGCTGCTGTCCCTCAGCTGGCAGCTGGCACAATGACTTAGCAGAAAGAGCAATTTGATCAGGAGAGCTTTCTCTTTTTTTTTTTTTTTTTCCTTCAAGCTGTGGTGCCTCTCTCCAGCAGCAGAGGATTGCAGCCCAGGAAAAGCTGGGAATGCAGTCCCTGGGAGCAATCCCAGCTCCTGGGCTCACTGCTGAGAGCCCTCAGTGCCAACCTTCACCACGGTGGATTTTCTGGCACAATTTCTGAACAAAACCTCCTCTTTTTGGTGTGTGAGCAGACTTGGCAGAGCCCAGAATCTTTGCAGATCGAGGAGGAGGCAATGAAATGTGGACAAAATGCCTGTGCTGTTTGCAGAGCCTCTCTCAGAGCAGCCTGGAGCTCACCTTGGCTTTGCCTGCAGTCAGCTGAACTGGACAAGACACAAAGATTTGGTTCTGCACATTTTGTCAAAGCCTTTGGACAAAATGTCAGTTTTGGGACACTTCACCCAAATACCCAAAGTGTCCCAGCTTCCCCCTGAGAAATCCTGGGAATTCCACCCTCAGGACGAGTTGCTGGGAGTTTCAGGAGCCCAGGGTGCTGTCAGCCAGCTCAGGTGATGTCTCCTCGTGCAGCCTGAGGGTGGGTTTGCACTGAGGTGACATTTTGGTGTCCTGCACTGCAGATAAACAGATTTTTTTGCAGTGTCCACGAGGGAGGTGCCTCGTGGTGAGCTCAGGGACCGTCAGCCACGCAGGTGCAGCATCCTGAGCCCCATTTTCAGCCCTTTTCAGCCCTTTTCAGCCCTTTTCAGCCCTTTCAGCCCTTTTCACCTGCCCGTGTCTGCTGCTGCCCTGATCCAGCTCTTGGGGTTTCTGTGAGCTCCTCCTTTGAGGAACCAGCAAAATGGAGCTGGGGAAGGAGAGGTGATGAGTTCTGCCCGTGGACTGAGGGTGTTGTGTTCCCCACAGCTGCTGTCCTGCCTGACAGAGGCCTCAGTGAGTGCAGCAGTCCTGCAGCACGTGAACTCCACAGTCCCATATTACCTGTCCTTCCCAAAGCAGTGCAGGGCCCTGCTCAAGGTAAGGGGATGTGCCATGGGCACCTCTAAGGCTTTTTTTCTCCATTTTAGCTGACCTTTTGTGGAATCTGGGCTGGATTCCTAGCAGTTCAGTGCTCTGTGGTGTTCCCTTGCTGTGCTGAGAGGATTCCTGCCTCTCCTCAGGTGCCAGGGGGTGATGCCAGCCTCAGATGAACGTGTGGGTGCCTCTGTTTTGTAGCTGCTGCTCCCCCTCAGGGAGCTGTTTTTTGGGGAAAAGCTGCTTCCTTCCTCCCCAGATGGAGGAAAATTGGCTACCAGGCCCTGGGAATGTCTGTGCTGCCTCTCTCCTCTCTACTCGAGGAGCTGGGGGTGGAATATTTCTGTGGCCTCAGCTCAGTCACAACTGCTGAGTGTGAACAACAACACAGGAGGTGTGGGGGAGACACCCAGGGCAGCAGGGTGCAGCTGAATGGGAACTGCCAGGCAGCTCTGTGGGGAGGCAGGGAAGCCTCAGAAGGTGGAAATGACTCTGGAGGAGGCTGGGACACCTCTCAGCTGAAGGGTGGGAGGCATTTCTGAGAAGGCTTTCCCAGCCCTCTCTCTGTGCTGTGCACTTTGTTGGTGCAGGTGAGTGGTTTTGGGGGGCACCAGGTGAACCTGGGGGAGATGGAGTCCCTCAGGAGAGCTCAAACGAGTGTTTAAGCTCAGGGATAAAAGCTGTGTGGTTTTTTTAGAGGTGCTGGTTTGGCACAGGTTGCTTTTATTGACCATGGGGACGTCAGCCTTGGCTGTTGTGTGAGAGTGTGAGGACAGGAGGGCTTCCTGACAGCACATTGTGCCACCTCTGTGCCACCTCCATGCCACCTGCCTCCTGGTCACCTTTCTGCAGGGAAAAGGGGGAGGTTCAGGCCTGTCTGTGGCCAGCCAGGAGCTCTTTGTCCCTTCTCTCACCTGCCCTCTGTGTTTGATCCCAGCAAAGCATCACTCTGTGGAGCACAGGGGAGGAGACAGTCAGAGTCCTGGCCTTCCTGGTGCTGAACAAGATCTGCAGGTACAAGAAGGAGGTTTACCTCAGCCCCCTGCTCAAGGTAAGCCTGGCTCATGCTCAGATCTGCACCTTCCTTCCTCATGTTGTGTGCAAACACCTCAGAGCCTCGAGCTGCATGTGAGCAGGTGATGCTGGCAGCCCCAGAAAAGCAGAGAGGGCAGAAATTCTGTCAGGTTGCTGTTGCCACTGCTGCCTTTCCTGCTGGGGGCTCAGGGCAGGTCTGTGGTGCCTGGTGAATATCATCTGCCATCCTCCTGAGCTGCTCTGCCCTTTCAGCTGAATCCCCAGGTGTGTTTTCCTGCCACGGTGGCACCTGGGCAGGGGAAGCTGTGCCCAGCTCAGACCCTCCTGCAGCCTTGTCTGCTGCCCAGCTCTGCTGGGGGACAGCTCCAGGCTGAACACACTCCTGTGTCCCTAGAGGAGGAGCAGGGCTGGATTCTTCCTTTCTCTGACAAAAGCAACACCTCAACCTGGTTTGGATCCTTCCTTTTCTGGTAAAAGCAACACCTAAACCTGGTTGGATTCTTCCTTTTTCTGACAAAGCAACACCTCAAACCTGGTTTGGATTCTTCCTTTTCTGATAAAAGCAACACTTTCAAACCTGGTTTGGATTCTTCCTTTCTCTGACAAAAGCAACACCTCAAACCTGGTTTGGATCCTTTTTTTTTTCCTGACAAAAGCAACACTTCAACCCTGGTTTAGACACACCCAGGAGTGACCCAATAACACTTTTACTCTGTTTTACACGCTGATTTCTTTCTCCTCTTCCCCCCCGGCAGCAAATGTACATTGCCTTTGTGAAGAACTCCAGGTTCACCTCTCCCAACGCTCTGCCCATGATCAACTTCATGCAGCGCACGCTGACGGAGATGCTGGCCCTGGACACCCAGAGCTCCTACCAGCACGCCTTCATCTACATCCGCCAGCTGGCCATCCACCTGCGCAGTGCCATCACCCTCAGGAGAAGGTGGGCACCCTCCTGGCTGGGGAAAGAGGGTTTTGTCTCCCTTCTCGTGGAGGAAATGTGTGGAGAGGAGGAATTGCCGTGAGGGCTTCAGGTTTGGGTGGTGTCTCGCCCAGTTTTGGAGCTCCTAGGAGGACCTGAGAGGTGTCTGTGCTAGAATTTCAGCCAGGAAGGAGAAAAAAATGGAAGTTTTGGGAATGGGCACCCCTCCTGGGTGGGGAAAGAGGGTTTTCTCCCTTCTCTCATAGGAGGAAATGTGTGAGAGGAGGAATTGCCGTGAGCTCTTCAGGTTTGGGTGGTGTCTCGCCCAGTTTTGGAGCTCCTAGGAGGTGTCTGCTAAAATTTCAGCAGGAAGGAGGAAAAAAAATGGAAGTTTGGGGTGAGCTAATAGAGGCCTTCAGGACCAGAAAGGAAGCTCTGAGAAAGTCTCTGTCCAGCTGTTTTCCAGTGGCAGGATGGGCGGGAATGGATTCACACTGACAGGAGGGATAGCTTGGATACCAGGAGACAATCCTTCCTTCTGTGAGGATGAGGAGACCCTGGAATGTGTTTCCCAGAGCAGCCTGGGCTGGTGGAAGCTCTCCCTGCCCATGGATGATCTCTAAGGTCCCTTTGAACCCAAACCCTCCTGCAGGGTGGGAGTTGCTTTTCTCTCCCTACTCAACAAGAGTTTGTGCTGCACTTTCCACCTTGGACACCCTTTTTGCACTCTGAGGCTGCTGTTTGCAGCCTCTGTTCCAAAACCTGCAGGTAAAGCAGCTTAAGGAGCCACCCCGGGGTGTTGCAGCTCCCCAGCAAAGTCCTGTTTAAAGGATTTAACTGAACAAAGCTGCTCAGACCTTTGGGGAGCAGCCCTGGTTTCAGTCTGACCTGGGAAATCTCAGTCAGATTGCTAATCCTGGATTTAGTTCTGTTTAGCAAAAACAGACCCCACAGATTAAATTGTTCATCTGCCCCCAAACAGGGCAGGGTCAGTGCCCAGGCTAAATCTCCTGGCTGGGCAGACATGGGATAAATAAGCAGAGATAAATGAAGTCTGGGCTGCAGATCCCCTAATTGGATTGCACTGGCTCCTTACACCCTCAGTTGTGGCCCAGACGAGGAGTTAAATCCACTTGATTTCACAGCTGGGCAGGGTCAGATGGCAATGGCACCACCAAAAACGTCCCAGTGCCAGCTCTGAGCCTGTTCACATGGAGCAGGCGTGGTGATGAGCAGAGCACATTGTTCCTGTCTGCCCCTGTGCAGGAGGAGCTGAGGAAAGCTTTGTGGAACATCTCTGCCTGGGCAGAGGTGGCACAGCCCTGCGTGCCTGGTTTAACTCCCTGCTGCAAGGTTTGGCCCAGAGGTGCAGTTTAAGGGTTCTGTGCCTGTCTCAGGCCTTGTGCATCCTGATTTTCCATGGGGAAATGAGCGGGGCCTCAGAAATCTGGGGGAAAAACCCACAACTCAGCCTGTGAGTGCAGTCTGCTGTGGGTTTGGGCACTACCTGCAGAGCTACAGAACTTTTTGGGAAGGGTTTCTTTTCAAGGGCTCCTGCTCCAGCTGAGCTTTTAGTCAGTCTAGAATTGAGAATCTTTTATTTAATAAAAAAAAAAAAAAAAAAAAAAAAAAAAAAAAAAAAAAACACAAAAAAAAACACCAAAAAAACTGCTGCAGCACCTGCCCAGAGTCTTGAAAATGATGTCCTGGCCTGGTGCAAGGCTGCTGAGCCAGGCTGGGTCACTGTCCCTGCTGTCAAATATATATATACACACATAAAAAAAAGTAAAAATTATATATATAACTGTCACTGCTGGACTCCTGCAGGGTTTTGCTGGTAACCAGAGCTGCAGCTTTGCTCTGCTGCCTGCCACTTCCACCCTGCAGCTACCAAAATAAAATGAAGCTGTCCTGGGTGGTGTCTCTCCCAAAAGTTTGCTGCAGGATTTCCCTGTGCTTGGCCTCATCCCAGTGCCTGCTGTGAGGCTGGGGACTTGTCTTCTCCATGAGCCCAACTGAGCCACACCAGACTGTTTTTTATTCCCTTTTTTCTCCTTTTATTTCCCTTTTTTCTCCTTCAGGCAGTGACTGGTACCCTGGGGATGGCAGCTCCAGTGTGTCTTTCCTCCCTCAGCAAGAAGCAGGGTGAGCACTTATCAAATACCACATTTTAATTATATTTTTTTTTCGCCCTTTTCCTGCAGGAGAACTTCCAGTCAGTCTATAACTGGCAGTACATCCACTGCCTGTACTTCTGGTGTCGAGTTCTCAGCACCATCCACCCCAGTGAGGTCTTGGAGCCCCTCATCTACCCCCTGACACAGGTCATTATTGGCTGTATCAAGTGAGTAGAACCCTTCCATTCTTCTTGCTCTGCTTTGTTTTGTCCTTTTACAGCTCTGTGATCCGGATTTAACCACGAATGGTCTCAAAGCTCACATTTAATTGAAATTTTGCCAGCCCAAGGTGTGTGTGAGCAGCTGTGAGGTGGTGACAGAGTCGTGTGTGGGGTTGTTCTTTCCTCTTTGTGTAAGGAGAGTCTCAGTCTGAATAACCTGGGCAGATGATCCTTGGGACTGCAAGGAAAACGATCTGCTCCTGCTTCAGAAAATCCTCATCCCCAGCTCTGTAAATACCTTTAGGAGCTGCATTTTTTGGGGCCTGTTGGTTGGGATTTGGAGAAGTGGGACACACAGTTGTTGTTTCAGGGTGGCTGCTGAGAATTCCCTCCTCGTGCCAGTTTTGTGTTTGGATGAGATGTCTGTGCTCTGAGGTGCCTATTAACAAGGAGCATTGAGGGAATTTGGGGATCTCTGGTGATCTCCCAAATCCTGTTAGCTCTGGTAACCAGATTTCTCAGCTTTAAAACCCGGCTCTGGAAAAAACTCCCCAGCGCTGCTGAAGATAAGCAGATTTCAAGGATATGGGATCAGAGGGTGCAAACATCCCTCCTGGCATCCCCCACTGCTCCTGGGGATGGATCCTAGCAGCTCCCAGCGGATCAGCAGGGGTCTGGGCACAGGAGAGGAGAATGGGGTTAGGCTCAGCAGTGTTTTTAGCAGCTTTGGCACTGCCTGGAGAGGTTTTTGAGGTTTGGGAAGCCCCAGAGATCAGTTTGGGGTGACCTCACTGTGGACCTGAAGGAGTTACAGGAGAGATGGAGAGAGGATTTCCCAAAGGATGGAGGGACAGGACACAGGGAAGGGCTTCAAACAGAGAGAGGGTGGCTTCACATGAGGTATCAGGGAAAAAATTCCTCCTCCTAAAGGTGGTGAGGCCCTGGATTAGATTTCCCAGAGAAGCTGTGCTTGGAAAATGTCCAGGGCCAGAACTTGGAGCACCCTGGGGTGGTGGAAGGTTTCTCTGCCATGGCACTGGAGGCTTTAACTCCCTTCCAACCCAAACCATTCCATGATTCTGTGATTCCAGCGTTGGGAAAACAGAATCAGAGCCCACCTGGATTCCTCCCTGAGCCAGGCTGGGAGCAATATACAGATAATATGTATCAATATAAATGATAAATATAAAATATAAAATAGAAATAAATATATATAAAGTGTAAATATGAAAAAATTACATAAATATAAAATATTAATAAATATATACACATATATAAATATATATATAAATGTATATATAACACACACATATATATAACAAATGTCTATAGATATATATAAATTATATATATAACATATTGATAAAATATAAAACATACTATGCATATATCATATATATATATAAGATGTATTTTTATATATTATACATATAAAGGAGGCGCTTGGCAGGTGCAGGAGTGCTGTGGCTCCGTGGGACAGGACACTGTGACCTCTGCAGCCCTTTCTTTGTGCTGCTCCAGGTGTGCAGTGGGGTTTGTCCCCAGGGGTGGATGGCAGGAGTGTCCCTGCTGTCCCCTGCTGTCCCCTGTGCCGGGAGGTGGCGCCTGGCTCCAGCACAAGGACAGTGTCACAGTGTCACAGTGTCCCTGTCCCTGCTCCCTGAGCTGGCCCCTCTCCACTCTGCTGGTTGTTTTTAGCAGCTGAAGCTCCTGTTCCTGTACCCCTCTTTTTTCCCCAAATACTTTTCCTGGCTTTGTCTGCTGGGATTTGTGCCCTGCTCCCAGTCTGGGCTGTAAAAACCAAGCTGTCCCTGGTGTTTGTGGTTAAATGAGGATTTTTGGTGCCTGTGACATTCCAGCTTTAGTGTCCCTGAGCAGGTGACCTGGAGCAGAGAGGAGATGTCCCTGTCCCCTGTGGCCACCAGGGCTGTGCCAAACCAAACCAAGCCTGGAGAAGGACAGGAGCCATTCCAAGAGATGGGAAGGCACTTGGGGACTCCCCAGGGAGGTGAAGGGAGTCACTCTGGGGACACCTGGAGCTCCCTGAGCTGGTCCCAGCTGGGTTTGGCATTCCCAGGACGTGGAACCCTCTGAAACGAATGGGTTTGGTTTACAGTAAATCCATACACTTAACAGCTTTATTCCTCCATCAATTAATCCCTGGGAATGGCTTGGGTCATCTCCAGAGGTGCCAGAGCAGGGGTGCACAGCAGATTGATTCCTGCACTGGGCCCAGTGATAATTATTTCACTATTTGGAAGGGGGATGCAGCTGATTTATGGCGCCTGGTCAAACGTTTTTATTTCCTGGGCTCTTCCTGGATTGCTCAGCAAATCCTTTGGGGAGGGTTCATTTTTCAGCTTGGCTCTGTCACCTGAGAGCTGTGGCTTAAAAACATCAACGTTTTAATGCTGGACACTTGTGTGACTTCAGGTCACTGACAGAAATGGGTTTTTGGGGTTGCTCTCCATTCTCTCCCTGCTCCTGAGGAGATGATTCTGCTCCATCCGCCTGACTGGGAATTGGCTCAACTCTGATCTTAATTACCTTATTATTTAAAATATGAGTAAAAGTCAGGGCTCTTCCTCCCTCCTCCTGTGAGATTTTATTCCCAGCTATGGGGTGGCTCCAGCAGCACAAGCTGCTGAGCAGATTTCTTCAGCAGAGTAGGAGATGTTTTCCTGCATCACTGAAAGCTGCAGGTGCAGTGCCTCTAGAAATTTGGTCTAAAATAATTTATTTTTTCTTTAATTTTCTTTAATTTTCTTTGTATTTGTTTTACTTATATTTATTTAATTTTCTTATATTTATTCTTATTTATTTATAGATTTTATTCATTTTTATATTTATATTCATATTCATTTTATTTACCTATATTTGTACCTGTATTTGTACCTGTATTTGTACCTGTATTTCTACCTGTATTTTACCTGTATTTGTACTGTATTTGTACCTGTATTTCTACCTGTATTTCTACCTGTATTTATACCTATATATGTATTTATTTCTATTTTATTTATTTCTATTTAATTTTATTTATATCCTCATTTATCTTTTTTCTATTTCTTTATACTTAATTTTTTTCGATTTCATCTCATTTATTTCTATATTTTTATCTATATTTATTTTTATTCCTTTTATATTCATTTTCATTCCTTTTTTTCATTGATTTTCCCCCCCTGCCCAGGCTGGTGCCAACGTCCCGGTTCTACCCCCTGCGCATGCACTGCATCCGTGCCCTGACCCTGCTGTCCCAGAGCACCAGGACCTTCATCCCCGTGCTGCCCTTCATCCTCGAGTGGGTTTGTCCCTCCTGAGCACCCACCAGGGGTTCCCCTTTGCTCCCCAAAATCCCTGGCACGCAGCACCAGAGCTGGGGAGAAAATGGGATTGGACTTGGGTTAAACCCAGGTGCAGAAATGCATCTCCAGGGGCTTGGGCTGCTGCAGCTGGGTGGGCCCAGGGGAGCTCAGAGCTGCAGCTGGCTGCAGGAGCTGCCCAGGTTCACATTCTGCTGGGTATGGTCAGCTCCTGGAGAAGGCAGAGATGTTCCTGACTGCAGGAATTCCCCCAGCTCCATCCTGGAGAAGGCAGAGATGTTCCTGACTGCAGGAACTCCCCAAGTTCCCATCCTGCTGGTTGTGCTCACTGTTTGGGGAAGGCAGAGATGTTCCTGACTGCAGGAACTCCCCAAGTTCCCATCCTTCTGCCTGTGCTCATTGCTTGGAGAAGGCAGAGTGGTTCCTGACTGCAGACAATGGGAAATGGAAGAAAAAAAAAAAACCAAAAAAAAAAAACCAAAAAAAAACCAAACAAATATTTTGGAAGATGTCTGTGAGGATTGGAGCTTGGCATGAGGCTGGCGCTGAGGAGGAAGGACACCCACTGCTGAATCAGGCTGACTAACCCAGCTCTCTTGAAGCAGAGGCTGTTGTGGTTTGGGGTTGTTGTAAAGGTCCCCTGCAAACCACATCCTCAGCCTGTGGGATGGTTATAAAGCTCCTGCTCCCTGGCTGGGGTGGCTCTGCTGTTCCCCTGCTTCCTTCCTCTTCTCCTCTGTGTGTCTGAAACCCTGCCAGCCAGATTTTGGGACAGAGGCATCTCCCCTCTGGGCTCGTGGCACTCAGGGGGAGGATTCTTTTTGTTTTTTAGTGCTGTAAGAGAGAAAACTCAGAGCCTTCCCCTCTCTTGGCATTCTGGCTCTGACACCTTGGCCTGAGCTGGGTGTCAGGCCCCAAAGAGGTGTTCCAGGAGCACCTCAGCACCCCCAGGTGTTCCCACTGTGCCAGGGTCACCCTCAGGTGTTGTCACCCAGTCTCCTGAGCACCCTCAGGTGTTGCCTGTGACCTGTTCTGGGCAGGTTTTGGCCAGGGCTCTGCAGGACCAGGTTTCTGTGCTGGTGGAAGGAGTGACTGAAATTCTGAATTCCCCTCCTGCGCCGTGGCTGCTGCTGCCTCAGGGGACACAGACGGAGTGTCTGTGCACTCCCAGGGGCACAGGGAATTCCAAGGCAACAGGAATTCCCCCCTGCCTTGGGCAGGGAGGGCTGGTGCTGTGGGGCAGAGCTGCTTTGCACTCTGGCAGTGGGAGCTGCAGATCCCAGCTCCCTTCCTGTTCCCACGTGGGAACTGGGAGAGCCAAAAATCCCCCTCCCTTCCTGCCTGCCCTCTCCTCTGTCTGCCAGTGGTTTTCCCTCCAGCCACACTGCTGCCTTGTGACGTGCTGTGGCCCTCTGCCCCCTCATTATCCCTTCCCAGCCCGCCCCAAGGAATCCCTGGACATGAGGCAGGCCTCCTCAGCCTGGCTGTCAGCCCTCAGCTGGGCTCTGGGGGCCTGATATTTCTGGCCCTGAGAGATTCTTAGCCTGCCTAGCAGCCGCTGACTATTCCCCAAGAAAAAGTATTGCAAGAGGGTTTCTTCTCAAAACAATCTCAGCAAACAGCTCTCTCAAAATAATCTTTTTTCCAGTGGTGTTTTGCTGTTTCTCTAGTTTAAAATATGGGATTAGAAAGGTGTTGTTCCTATTCACCCAGTCATGTTAAGGCTGTATCAAAACACTTATAAAAGGTAGTAAGAATTAGGAAATAAAGCCTTTTTTTCTATGCTCTTTGCCTTCTGAAATACTTAGAATCTTTCTTTCGTGACCTACAGCGACAAGCTTCCTCCCCTTCCCAAAGTCCCTGCCACCTCCTGGGCAAATTCCAGAGCCTGTGGCTGCACTTCCCTGCCTGCCTGGAGTCCTGGGAGGATCCCAGGGAGCCCCCAGTGCCTTTAATGTGTCTGACCTGGGGGATCAATAGCTCTGTTTGGGCCAAAGAAATAACTGTGCATAACGAGGTTTATGGCATCGATTCCCCGGGCCAGGGCTCTTTGTTTGCACAAGGCCCCCCACGCTCCTCCCCCATTCCAGAGAGCCTGGATTGACAAATAAAATGTAAGGAATCAATAACAGTCTCCTGCTTCTGTGGCCTGAGGGCACTGCTGTGACCTGAGCAGCTTCTCCCCTGCTCCCCTGGGCTGCTGATGGATGTGCTGCTGCTGCACAGAGGGAAGAGGGAATGATTTCCTGCTCTCCTGAGCAGTCTGGAGGTGTTTGGGCACAGGGAGGGAGGAGCTGGGGCTGCTGCAGGGTGTGGGTGAGCAGGAGGTGTTCCTCACCCCTCTGTGGGTGCCATCAGATGTGCAGGTCTCATCCCGTGGGTGGCTTTTGGTTTTTGTTTAAATGGGATTGAAGCTTCCCTCGGTCACCACGTGGGATCCTCTGGTGGGATCTGCCTCAGAGCCAGTGGTTTGAGCAGGTGGGACACTGATTTCAGTGACAACAGTGGATTTGGTGTGAGCAAACACTTAGTCCTGCTTTGGAACTCTTGTCTCCTTCAGGGACAGCTCCAAAACCCACCCCAGCTTTGAGGTGACCACGAGGAAAGTGGGGCTGAGGAACAAACCTCAGTTCCTGGTGCTCTGGCTTGTGTTGGTTTCCTCCTCACACCACAGCACCTTTCACACCAGGTCTCCAGAGCTTCAGGAGTTTGCTCCTCCTTATCCCTGGCCGGGATATTAGGAAAGCTGTGGGGCAGGGATCAGGATTTGGGGTTTTTGGGTTGTTTTCTTGGCTCTGCCATCACCTGCACACTCCTGGCTGAGTCCTTTGGTGGTTGATTTGTGCTGTGGTCACCTTCACACTGATTTTTTTTTTTTCCTCTTCCAGGTTTTCCAACAAGTGGATTTCAACAAGAAGCCAGGACGGATGAGTTCCAAACCCATCAACTTTGCTGTGATCCTGAAACTCTCCAATGCCAACCTGCAGGAAAAGGCCTTCAGGGTGAGTGGGACCTCCAGCAGTGCCCTGTGACAAGGACTGTGCTCTGTGTCCCTGTCCCCAAAAGCTGGGGACACTTTTCCCAGTCTGGGAAATCCATAGGGTTTAAATCTGTAAGGTTTGGGTGCTGTAGGAAATCTGTAGGGTTTAGATCATACCCAGTCCCTTGATCTGTGTTTCTCCTGCTCAGGATGGACTCATTGACCAGCTCTATGACCTGATTTGGAATATCTCCATGGCCAAGCCCACAGCATTGGCTTCCCAGAGCTGGTCCTCCCCACTGTCATCCAGGTAAGGGGCCATGAGTGTGCACAGAGTGGGTAAGTTAACAGTGAATCCTCTAAATGAGGCAAGAGCCATTTTCCTTTGCTTAATTTTAATTTTGATTTGTGTTTTGGGGAGTTGTTGGGGAGGAACAGAGGCTCCCATCTAATTAGGGGGAAAGTGGCTCTAGAGTTTGCCATCTGTTGGGAGGCAGAGTGGAGCAGAGCTGCAGAACTGCTCTGGGATGGTGAGCTAAGGTGAGTTCTTGGGGACTCAGAGGTGTCCCAGCTGCTGTGGGGTCTTGGAGCAGAGCTCTGAGCCCAGATTTTCCTTGTCCTCAGCCTCCCCGAGGTGCTCTCCACAAGATGGCAATCTTCCCTCCCAGTCTTCCTTCCCCAGTCTTCCTTTCCAGTCTTTCCTCTCCAATCTTCCCTTCCCCAATCTTCCTTTCCAGTCTTTTCTCCCCAGTTTTCCCTCTCATCTTTCCCAGTTTTCCCTTCCCCAGTTTTCCCTTTCCCCTCCCTTCTCAGGCTCCCTCATGTGGAGCTGCAGACAGCACAGCTCAGTGTGACAGTTTTGGAACGTGTCCCCTCATTCCCAGCCCTCTGTTTCTATCTCAGGAATGGCTGCTGTCACCCTCCTGTGGGGACACGAACCTTGGCTTGTCCTGG
This sequence comes from Sylvia atricapilla, assembly GCF_009819655.1. NCBI lineage: Eukaryota > Metazoa > Chordata > Aves > Passeriformes > Sylviidae > Sylvia > Sylvia atricapilla. The sequence goes on along the minus strand of NW_027077154.1, from coordinate 95,705 downwards.
TGCATGCCACGAGCCCCTGCACACCTTGGGGTGGCCCTGGCTGTGCCCCACGACATTTTGGGGTTTCCTTGGCTGCTGGGGGTACCCTGGCTGTGCCCCACAGACATTTTGGGGTTTCCTTGGCTGCTGGGGTTTCCCTGGCTGTGCCCCAGACATTTTGGGGTTTCCTTGGCTGCTGGGGGAGCCCTGGCTGTGCCCCACAGACATTTTGGGGTTTCACTGGCTGCTGGATGAGCTCTGGCTGTGCCCACAGACATTTTGAGGTTTCACTGGCTGCTGGGGCAGCTCTGGCTGTGCCCCACAGACATTTTGGGGTTTCACTGGCTGCTGGGGTTTCCCTGGCTGTGCCCCACAGACATTTTGGGGTTTCCCTGGCTGTGCCCCACAGACATTTTGGGGTTTCCCTGGCTGTGCCCCACAGACATTTTGGGGTTTCCCTGGCTGTGCCCCACAGACATTTTGGGGTTTCACTGGCTGCTGGATGAGCTCTGGCTGTGCCCCACAGACATTTTGGGGTTTCCTTGGCTGCTGGGGCAGCCCTGGCTGTGCCCCACAGACATTTTGGGGTTTCACTGGCTGCTGGGGCAGCCCTGGCTGTGCCCCAGACATTTTGGGGTTTCCTGGCTGTGCCCCACAGACATTTTGGGGTTCACTGGCTGCTGGGGCAGCCCTGGCTGTGCCCCACAGACATTGTGGGGTTTCCTTGGCTGCTGGGGCAGCTCTGGCTGTGCCCCACAGACATTTTGGGGTTTCCTTGGCTGCTGGGGCAGCCCTGGCTGTGCCCCACAGACATTTTGGGGTTTCACTGGCTGCTGGATGAGCTCTGGCTGTGCCCCACAGACATTTTGGGGTTTCCCTGGCTGTGCCCCACAGACATTTTGGGGTTTCACTGGCTGCTGGGGTTTCCCTGGCTGCCCCACAGACATTTTGGGGTTTCCTTGGCTGCTGGGGGAGCCCTGGCTGTGCCCCACAGACATTTTGGGGTTTCACTGGCTGCTGGATGAGCTCTGGCTGTGCCCCACAGACATTTTGAGGTTTCACTGGCTGCTGGGGCAGCTCTGGCTGTGCCCCACAGACATTTTGGGGTTTCCTTGGCTGCTGGGGAGCCCTGGCTGTGCCCCACAGACATTTTGGGGTTTCACTGGCTGCTGGATGAGCTCTGGCTGTGCCCCACAGACATTTGGGGTTTCCCTGGCTGTGCCCCTCAGACATTTGAGGTTTCACTGGCTGCTGGGGCAGCTCTGGCTGTGCCCCACAGACATTTTGGGGTTTCCTGGCTGCTGGGGGAGCCCTGGCTGTGCCCCACAGACATTTTGGGGTTTCCCTGGCTGTGCCCCACAGACATTTTGGGGTTTCACTGGCTGCTGGGGTTTCCCTGGCTGTGCCCCACAGACGTTTTGGGGTTTCCTGGCTGTGCCCCACAGACATTTTGGGGTTTCCTTGGCTGCTGGGGGAGCCCTGGCTGTGCCCCACAGACATTTTGGGGTTTCCCTGGCTGTGCCCCACAGACGTTTTGGGGTTTCACTGGCTGCTGGGGCAGCCCTGGCTCTGCCCCCCCAGGCTGTTGGTGGCACACAGCTCCGTGTCCCTGCCAGGGGCTGGCATCTGCAGGGCACAGAGCTCTTGGCAGTGTCCCCCGGCTGGCACAGGGGCTGCTGCCAGCCCCTCTGTGTGTGTGTGCAGGCAGCAGCTCCTGTGCCTGTGCCTGGCCCTGCTGCCCCGTTTTGGCAGCACAGGGGCCCTGAGCTGGCAGCCAGCAGCTCTCAGAGCCCGTGTGGGGCTGGAATGAGGAGCTGCTGACGTCCCTGTGCCTTCCCACCCCAGCCTGGGCTGGAATCCTACAGGGGATTGCTGCTCTCGGGTTTCCTGCCTGGCTGCCGCTGCCTCTGCAGCCTCCTGGCGTCTGCTGGGCTGCCCTTGGCTTCCCAAAAGCTGGGGAAGGCGTGTGGGGAGAGGCTTTTCTCCTGGAGCTCTTCCAGCCCGCTCTGGAGATCCATCTGTCCCTCCCTGCTGAGCTCACGCCTCTCCCAGCGCCGTGGCAAGGCTGTTCCAGCTGGCAGGGGCTGTGTCCCTCCTCCTCCTCCTCCTCCTCCTCCTGCTCCTGCTCTGGTCAGCAGCTCCAGGGCTGAGCTTTCCAGGCTCAGCTTCCCAGATTTCTCTGCTTGGAAGGCAGGAAGCAGGCGGCAGATGAAAGGAGAGGAGAGAGCCAGTGGGGATGACACTTCAAAGCTGCTGCTGCTGCTGGCCCAGGGCTGACCCCGTGGTGGTCACTGCCTGCAGGGGCTCAGAGGGGAGCCCCTTCCCCCTGGCAGGCAGCAGCAGGAGGAGGAGGAGGAGGTTGGAGGGGAAGAGCTGAGGCAGGAGCCAGGCTCAGTTTGCAGCCAGAAAGGGCAGGAGGTGCTGCCTCCTCACCAGCACCACTGCTGCTGCTCCCCGTGTCCCCAGTGAAGTGTTCCCTGCTGGGAGCAGGGCACAGGGCTGGGGTTTGGCTGCCCCTGCATCACGTCCAGTAAGAGGAGCTGTGGTTTTGGGGTTTTGCCTGTGGTGTCTCTGCTGGGAGGAACCCGTGGTGTGTTGGGGGCTGGCGAGGGACAGGAGCAGCACCAGTAATGACAGGGCTGTGATGAGGCCTGACTGCCACATCCACACACACACACACACTGCGTTCTGATGCTTTTATTCTGCAAATCTGGTCGTTCTGTTCAGCAGGGTAGGGAAAAGCACACACAAACCTTGTTTTTTTCCTTTCTCTATCCTTTGTCTTCTTTTCTCTCCCTGCCTTCCAGCCAGGGCTGAGACCTCGTGAGGTTTTCATTAATATCTGAGGCAGATTTTTGGGGGCTGTGTGAGGAGGGAGCACGCAGCTCCAGACGGCACTGACAGAGCCCAGGATTTTTTGCACGGATTTTCTGGGTGACACTTGTGCAAGGGAAGAAAACATGATATTATGTATGTGGCAGAGGATGGAATGGATCTGGGGCTGCAGCTGGGGGGATCAAGTGAGATAAATGGAACGACAAACGCATCTCTCAGTGGAGATAAATATGCAGCACCTAATAAAAAATAAATATTTTAGGAAAGGGAGGTGGTGAGGGCAGTGACCAGGCTTCAGCAGCAGCAGAATTGTTGTGCTGAGGTTTTTCTTTGGCTTTGGGGGAAGCAGGGAAGGCCTGGCTGCATTGAATTGTCATTTTTTTGGGGTGTGCAGGAGGGAGAGGGCCAAGGGAAGCCCCTGGAGCTGCTGGATGGGGAAATCCTGCAGCAAAACACCCCTCAGAGAGCAGAGTCCTGGCAGGGAGAGGGGCTGGCTGCCACTGCCACCTCTTGATGAGCAAAAACACTTCCCCACATGCAATGGACAGCAAGGAAACATCTCCTTCCTTCCCCAGAACCTCGGGAGCAGGCAGTGATGGAGCTGCTGCCTGCAAACCCTTTATCTCCCTCCTGATAGCATCTCCTGGGCCCACTGAGGGCAAGGCTCCACCGTGGTTTAACCAGCTTTTTTCTCCTGCCTTCTTGGGTCTCTTCTCTAAATCAAACGTCTGGGAGGTGTTTGTGTGTTTATTATGGCTCCAGCAAAAAACAAAAAAAGAGCTTGGCCTGCAGGTTCAGGCAGCACTCCTGGGGCTGGGCAGAGCTGGGATTTGAGCCATGAATCAACCTGGACACCTCCATCCTTCCTCCGTCACCAAGGGAGCATCCAGTGCTGCCTCAGTTCTTGGTCTGGAGGTGCCACAGCAGGGTGGTGCTGCTGGAGAGTTTAATTTTGTCATTTTTTGGTGTGGATTTGAGGCATCCAGAGGTGCCAGCTGGAGCAAACCTCACCCTGCTGGCTTCATCCTGACCCTGGAGCAGCACTAGGTTTTCCCCACTGAAGCAAAGCCCCTCATTCCCAGTCCACAGACACCTCCACACCAGTTTTAGATCTCTTCTCAAGCCTGCCTTCAGTCCCAGCCATCGTTCCCCTGTGAGGGATATTCCCACCCCAATCCCAAGTGATGTTCCACAGCCTTAACCCCCAGACACTCCCCTCATTCCCATGGCCTTCCCTGCGGTCCTGGCCGTGGAACATCCACGTGGATCCACTGGTATCCCTGGTCTTCAGGAGCTCCACAGTCCTCCTCTTTACCTGCCTGGGCAGTTGGAGCTGCACTCAGGCACTGTGGCAGCCGAGGGCCCCAGGAGCACAGAGCTTTTCCTGCACTGATGCATCTTTTCCAGGGCAAAGCAGTGTTAAAGGGCTGCTTTGGGGCAAGGTGCAGCTGCTTGGGGCAAACTGAGCTGGTTTTGGGCAAGCCTGCAGCTGGTTTGGGGCAAGCTGCAGCTGGTTTTGGGCAAGCTGCAGCTGGTTTTTGGGCAAGCTGCAGCTGGTTTGGGCAAACTGCAGCTGCTCTGGGCAAACTGAGCTGCTCTGGGGCAAGCTGCAGCTTTTGCATCCTCCCAGCCCAGGGGATGAGGATCCCCAGGCTGGCTGGGTGACAAATCCCGTGGCAGTGTGGGGTGACAATCCCGTGGCAGTGTGGGGTGACAAACCCCGTGGCAGTGCGGGGTGACAAAACCCCGTGGCAGTGCGGGTGACAAACCCCGTGGCAGTGTGGGTGACACATCCCGTGGCAGTGTGGGGTGACACATCCCGTGGCAGTGTGGGGTGACAAATCCCATGGCAGTGTGGGTGACAAATCCCGTGGCAGTGTGGGGTGACAAATCCCGTGGCAGTGCGGGGTGACAAATCCCGTGGCAGTGTGGGGGTGACAAACCCCGTGGCAGTGTGGGGTGACAAATCCCGTGGCAGTGTGGGGTGACAAATCCCGTGGCAGTGTGGGGTGACAAACCCCGTGGCAGTGTGGGGTGACAAACCCCGTGGCAGTGTGGGGTGACAAACCCCGTGGCAGTGTGGGGTGAGCTCCAGCTGCCGTTGCTCTCGGAGGGTGGGAGACACGTTTTTTCCCCCGGGATGTTTATGGGACCCTCCCAGGCTCCCATTGTCCCCTCTCCTTTCCCTCCTGGCAGCTGAAGTCCTTCCTGAAGCACTGCAAGGTGGCCAACTACTGCAGGCCCATGAGGCAGCTGCTGGAGAAGGTGCAGGAGAACTCGGCCCACATCGCCGGCGGCGGCAGCGAGCGGCGTTCGGGGTGGCCAGTGCTGGGGCCGTGGTGAGACTGGGACTGGGACAGGGGACAGGGGCTGGGGACACTGAGACAGCCTGGGGACAGGGGACACAGCCTGGGATAGGGACAGGGGACACGGATACAGCCTGGGGACTGGGACAGGGGACAGGGACATGGCCTGGGGACAGGGACTGGGGACACTGATACAGCCTGGGGACACTGATACAGCCTGGGGACAGGGGACAGGGGACAGGGACACAGCCTGGGGACTGGGACTGGGGCCACGGACTGGGGACACTGATACAGCCTGGGGGACAGGGACTGGGGACAGGGGACAGGGACACAGCCTGGGGACACTGATACAGCCTGGGGACAGGGACTGGGGACACTGGCACTGCCTGGGGACAGGGACACAGCCTTGGGACTGGGACTGGGGACTGGGACATGGCCTGGGGACACTGATACAGCCTGGGGACAGGGACACAGCCTGGGGACTGGGACAGGGGACAGGGACATGGCCTGGGGACAGGGACCGGGGACACGGATACAGCCTGGGGACACTGATACAGCCTGGGGACAGGGACTGGGGACAGGGGCTGGGGACACTGATACAGCCTGAGGACTGGGACTGGGGGGACAGGGACACGGACTGGGGACACTGATACAGCCTGGGGACTGGGGGACAGGGACACGGACTGGGGATAGGGACAGGGACCCGGATACAGCCTGGGGACAGGGACTGGGGACAGGGGACAGGGACACAGCCTGGGGACACTGATACAGCCTGGGGACAGGGACTGGGGACACTGGCACTGCCTGGGGACAGGGACACAGCCTTGGGACTGGGACTGGGGACTGGGACATGGCCTGGGGACACTGAGACAGCCTGGGGACAGGGACACAGCCCAGGGACAGGGGACACTGACACAGCCGGGGACACTGCTACAGCCTGGGGACTGGGACTGGGGACACTGACACAGCCCGGGGACAGGGACTGGGACACCAATACAGTCTGGGGACAGGGACTGAGGACACTGGTACAGCCTGGGGAGAGGGACAGAAACTGGGAATAGCTCTGAGACCCAGACCTTTTCCAGCAGGCAGGAATTGGCATCTGGGAGCTCCCATTTCAGTGCTGAGATCCTTTGGGGATCTGCCATGAGCTGAAGCACCCTCCAGACCCCAAAGACTCTGCTTTGTGCAGCCCCTCAGTGCCTTTGGCATCACAGGAATTGCATTTTCCACTTTCCCCTCCAGCTTTTGGCTCTGTTTTCCCTGCAGTGCCCAGCCTTTGCTTGGCCTGAGGAGACTCCTCAGTCCCACCACTCCTGACTCAGCAGCTGCTGAAATTACTGAGCCTAAATTCATTTAATCCTGCTTTACCTCCGAGCTGTGGTTGCCAATTTCTGCCCAGGAGCTGGGAAAATGTGGCTGGGGAAAGGGTCTTCACCTGTGCCCTTGACTCCCTGTGTTCATTGGAAAAACTGCCTGGAAAACCTTGAATTTGTCCCCTTTTCTCCACAGGAGCAGTGGGAGAAGCAGGTGAAGGAGGAGGGGACACCCCCTGAGCAAATATTACACTCAGTGGAAGAAGCTGAGAGAGAAGGAGATCCAGCTGGAAATCAGTGGCAAGGAAAGAGTGAGTACCAAATCTGAGCCTGAGCCTTGTGGGGAGAGCAGAGTGACACCCTGGTGACACCCAGCGTGGTGCTGGCACTTGGTGTGTGCCCCACAGATGGCCAGGGCTGTCGCTTGGCACATCTCCTGGCCCAGGGAATGCTCCGTGGCCACTCCAGGAGCTGCACCGAGGGAGAAAAGGAGACTCAGGGGTGACCTTATCACCCTCTAGAGCTCCCTGAAAGGAGGAAATCCGGGGTCCAGGATTTGCAGGAGTTTGTGGCTGTGCTCAGGTGGGGTTGGTCTTTCTCCAGGCAGCACTGACAGGAGAGGAACACAGCCTTAAACTGCACCAGGGGGAATTCCAGCTGGATCAGGACAAGTGTTTTACAGAAAGGTGATAAACACTGAATTGTCTGCCCAGGGAGTGCTGGAGTCACCATCCCTAGGTGTGTTTAAACACTGGATGTGGCACTCGGGGGACAGGGTTTAGTTGAGGTGTCAGGGCTGGGTTGGACTCGATGATCTCAGAGGTCCTCTTCCAGCCTGGTGATCCTGGTTCTGATCCTGATCCTGGTTCTGGTTTTGGTTCTGGTTCTGGATTGTCTCACCCAGTGCAGGCAGAGTGCCTGGGCAGGCCCAGGGACAGATCCCACAGTGGCTGGATCATCCCTGGCACAGGAGGAGGAGAGCTGGTCCCAGAGCCTGGCACAGGACAGGGACAGGGACATCACCCAGGGCTGGCATTGCCCAGGGCAGAGGGGACAGAGCACAGGGAGGGCAAAAAACATGTGGGGAGTGGGGACAGGGCATGGGGACAGGGGGACACAGTGGGGCCAAGCTCCTGGCCTGCTGCTGTGTGAGACACTGCCCTGCTGCTAAGGGCAGCTCTCTGCAGAGAGGGGCAGATTTGGGGTTTTTTTTTTCCTCAGCAGAGAGGTTTAGGGTTTGCTCTGTTCAGAGAGAGGCAGATTTGGGGTTTGCTCTGTACAAAGAGAGGCAGATTTGGGGTTTCTCTCAGCACAGAGAGGCAGATTTGGGGTTGCTCTGTTCAGAGAGAGGCAGATTTGGGGTTTTCCTCTCAGCACAGAGAGGCAGAATTGGGGTTTTCTCTCAGCACAGAGAGGCAGAAGAATGGGGTTTTCTCTGTACAGAGAGGCAGATTTGGGGTTTGCTCTCAGCACAGAGAGGCAGATTTGGGGTTTGCTCTGTTCAGAGAGAGGCAGATTTGGGGTTTGCTCTGTTCAGAGAGGCAGATTTGGGGGTTTGCTCTGTTCAGAGAGGCAAGATTGGGGTTTGCTCTGTTCAGAGAGGCAGATTTGGGGTTTCTCTCAGCACAGAGAGGCAGATTTGGGGTTTGCTCTGTTCAGAGAGAGGCAGATTTGGGGTTTCTCTCAGCACAGAGAGGCAGATTTGGGGTTTGCTCTGTTCAGAGAGGCAGATTGGGGTTTGCTCTGTTCAGAGAGAGGCAGAATTGGGGTTTGCTGTGTTCAGAGAGGCAGATTTGGGTTTGCTCTGTTCAGAGAGAGGCAGATTTGGGGTTTGCTCTGTACAAAGAGAGGCAGATTTGGGGTTTCTCTCAGCACAGAGAGGCAGATTTGGGTTTGCTGTGCTCAGAGGGCAGATTTGGGGTTTTGCTCTGTTAAGAGAGAGGCAGAATTGGGGTTTGCTCTGTTCAGAGAGGCAGAATTGGGGTTTGCTGGCAGCTCTGCTGGTGAATTGGGGCTGTTGTGTGGCTCAGTGGGGACTGGTGGTTTAATGATGCAGCTTTGTGAGCCCCAGCAGGAGAGGGAACACCATGAGGCCCATTAGGGCTGGGAAAATCCATGTCCCATTAGCAAGCCATTGGGGGGGAAAAAGGTAATAACAGAGGAAAAAAAAAAGGAAAAAAAAGAAAGCCAGCCTGGCGGGAGCTGCAGCTTTGCCTTACACAACAGCTCTGACCCTTTCTGCCCATTCCATTTGCTTTTTTTTTCCCCAATGGTTTTTAATGGGATGGGGACTAATCAGCTTGGTGAGACTCAGCAGATAGGAACCCCTCTAGCTGGGGATTAAAAGGCTGGCCCCCAAATTAGCTAATTAGTGCTTGTGTGTGATGAGCACAGGGGCTGTGGGCTGTGCCAAGGGCAAATCTCAGCCCTTTGGGATCACTCCACAGCAGGTTTGGGATATTTTGAGGCTCCTCTGGGCTCTCCAAACCACAGTTTGGGTTTTGGGTCACCCAAAAGTGAAAAGGGGATTTTTTTTTTTCCTCTGGGCACTGTGGGGATGTAGAACCCCAACTAACAGCCCTGTCCTGCTGCCAGAACCCCCAGAAATGATGGGAATGGAGATGGGAATGATGGAAATGCTTTCACTCCGTGCTGAGGCTGCCCCAGGCTCCCTGGAAGTGTCCCAGGCCAGGCTGGAGGAGCTCTGGGCACTGGAAGGTGTCCCTGCCCAGAGAACTGGAGGAGATTTGGGGTCCTTTCCTGCAGCCAGGCAGGGCAGGGGCAGCTGATGCTCAGGGAGCACTTGGGATTGCATTTGCATTCTGATTATCTGTGCCCTGCTGGCCCGAGTAAATCCTGCCCTAATCCCCCTCCGGAGAGGTGTAAAGAGCACTGAGGTGTGTCAATTGAGAGGACTAATGGCATTGATATTGGCTGCCTGCTCCGGGGGCTCCTGGCCCATTGATCTCCATCAGGGAGGGGTGTGCACAGACCTCGAGCATCCTCAGCACCCCAAATCCCGAAATCTGCACCCCAAATCCCAAAATCTGCACCCCAAATCCTGAAATCTGCACCCCAAATCTGCCTCTGAAATCTGCACCCCAAATTCGGCAATATGCACCCGAAATCCCAAAATCTGCCCCCTGAAATCCTGAAATCTGCCCCCTGAAATCCTGAAATCTGCCCCCTGAAAATCCTGAAATCTGCCCCCATATCCTGCAATCTGCCCCTGAAATCCTGCAATCTGCCCCCAAATCTGCACCCTAAATCCTGAAATCTGCCCCCCCAAATCCTGAAATCAGCACCCAAACCCCTGAAATCTGCCCCCAACCCCAGGGAATGGCTCAGGAAGTGCCAGATGAGGGGCAGATGGATGTGCAGAGCTCTGTGTGTGTGTGTCTCTGACCCCCAACACCCCTCACCCGTGTGGGGCTGGCAGCACACAGACCCAGCTGCTCTGGGCAGGCCAAAGCCGAGTTCTGCCTTTAAACACAGCCTCTGACCCTGGAAAAGCACAAACCAGGGCAGTTCTGACTGATTGGGGTTTGTTTCTTTCCAGCTCGAGGACTTGAACTTCCCAGAAATCAAGCGCAGGAGGCAGGAGGAGAGAAAGGAGGAGGATAAGAAGGAATTCAAGGATCTCTTTGAGCTGGACAGTGACTCTGAGGAGGAGGATGGTGGATTCTCTGTGAAAGGTACAGGGCTGGGGCTGGGATTGCCTTCTCCTTGTCTGCAATTCCATTTCCCTGATCTACAACCCCATTTTCACTGTCCCCAGCCCCATTTCCCTTGTCCCCAATCCCATTTCCCTTGTCCCCAACCCCATTTCCCTTGTCCCCAACCCCATTTCCCTTGTCCCCAACCCCATTTCCCTTGTCCACAGACCCAGTTCCCTTGTCCACAGACCCATTTTCCTAGTCCACAATTCCATTTCCATTGTCCACAACCCCATTTCCATTGTCCCCAATCCCATTTCCGGTGTCCCCAATCCCATTTCCCTTGTCCCCAATCCCATTTCCCTTGTCCCCAGCCCCATTTCCCTTGTCCCCAGCCCCATTTCCCTTGTCCACAGCCCCATTTTCCTAGTCCACAATTCCATGTGGCAGAGGTCAGTTTGGCCCTGCCCTAAGGGGTTTCATGCTGACCACGTTGGGTTCAAAAGATTCCCTGCTCAGGAGGGAGAGCACGGGAGGAAGTGGCACTGGAGGTGTTTGGGGTGGTTTTATCTTCCTCTCCCTCTCAGTCCAGCTCTTTGAAAAGCCTCAGCCCTGTGGTTCTTTCCCTGGGCACCTTCCTTTTGTCACCCACCAGGTCAGACCCCAAAAACCAGGGGGTGCCGGGCTGGACAGAGCCCTGTGCAGCACAGGGATCTCTGATCCTGTCCTTGCCGCACTTCTGATTTTTATTTCTTTCATCCTGGCTGATGTTCCAAGCCAAAAAAAATCCTGGAGAGCAGGGGGGTGATGTCACCTGGGCTGTGACCACGAGAGGGCCACAGCAAATTGTGCAGCCTTGCCTGGGAAGGTCTCCAGCAGAGTTTGGGGATAAATCTGGGTGTTCCCTCTGCCATCTGCAGTGTTTGGCATGTCCTGGGTGTGTGCAGCAGGAAGGGAAGGGAAGCTGCAGGCTCTGCTTGGTGCTGTGGGTCCAGGGGAGATTTCCTGCTCCTTGGTGCAGGAATTCCAGCAGGATCACATCCCCAGAATCATCCCAGGGCAGCAGGAAAAGTGCTGGAGGCAGAGAATTCCAGCACACCGAGGATGAGCTCTCCCCTGGAATGGGAAATGTTTGTCAGGCAGGAAAGAATCCCTGGCTGGGGTCTCTGCAAGGGCTGGGGAGGGGAGACAATCCAGTTTGGGAATCCATGAGCAGCAAGGAGCCAGGAGCTGCACTCCTGTGTTTATCCAGCTGCCTTTCTGGCCGGAGGGGAGAGCTGGGAATGAGGAACAGCTCAGGAAGAGGTGCTGGGCCTCTGGTGGAGCAAAGGGAGCTGGCTTTTGGGGGGGATACTGCTGGGGAATGTGGAATCCTGAGCTCTCTGCCCCTGAGCTGTGCTGCTGCTGTTCCACTGACCCCCTGAACCTTCCCAGGGCAGGGCAGAGGCGGGCAGGCCTCAGATGACAGCTCCGAGGCCAGCAGCAAGGAGTTTGGGGACGAGGACGACGACGAGGAAGGAAATTACGAAGTGGAGGAGGATGAGGAAGAACTGGAAGAGGACAGCGAGTCCGAGGGTGAGTGAGGAATTCCTGACAGCCCCTTTTATCTCATCTCAGGGGCCTCCTGCAGCCCAGCGGGGACAGGGAGCCCTGCCTGGGGCACAGGGACACCGCAGATGACAGTCTGCAGGTGACACTGCCAGGGTGTCCTCACCTTTCATCTGAGCCCTGCCTGGAGCATAGGGACACCGCAGGTGACACTGCAGGTGACACTGCCAGGCTGCCCTCACCTTTCACCTGCTTGGGGCAACAGGGGGACACTGCAGGTGACACTGCAGGTGACACTGCCAGGGTGCCCTCACCTTTCACCTGCCTGGGGCATAGGAACACTGCAGGTGACACTACCAGGGTGTCCTCACGTTTCATCTGAGCCCTGCCTGGGGCACAGGGGACACTCTGCAGGTGACACTGTGCAGGTGGCACTGCCAGGCTGCCCTCACCTTTCATCTGAGCCCTGCCTGGGGCACAGGGACACTGCAGCTGACACACTGCAGGTGACACTGCCAGGGTGTCCTCACGTTCCTTCTAAGCCCTGCCTGGAGCATAGGGACACCGCAGGTGACACTACAGGTGGCACTGCCAGGCTGCCCTCACCTTTCACCTGCCTGGGGCATAGGAACACTGCAGGTGACACTACCAGGGTGTCCTCACGTTTCATCTGAGCCCTGCCTGGGGCACAGGGGACACTGTGCAGGTGACACTGTGCAGGTGACACTGCCAGGGTGTCCTCACCTTCCTTCTGAGCCCTGCCTGGGGCACAGGGGACACTCTGCAGGTGACACTCTGCAGGTGACACTGCCAGGGTGTCCTCACCTTCCTTCTGAGCCCTGCCTGGGGCACAGGGACACTGCAGGTGACACGGGGTTAACCCTTTCCTTGCTGGAGAGCTGCCCAAGCAGTGCCCACCCCCTGCTGGCAGCACTGCCTGTCCCCAAATTTCCCCACGTCCCCAAATTTCCCCTCCAGCCTCAGCCACGGGCGGGGCACTTTGGGCTGCTGTGCCCAGCCCCGCAGCGCTCTGGGGGAGGCGTTAATGAGGGTGGTTAATTGACTCTGCCTTCCCCCAGCAGAGGAAGGAGCCGGGAATTCCCGGCAGAGGAGGAGCCGCCGCCCTCAGGGGCTGTCCCCATCCGACCTGCAGCAGCTGGCACAGGGCGGGGACGACGTGGTGCAGGACCTGCACTTCTCTGACGAGGACTGAGCAGCCGCAGCCCCTGTCCCGACCTGCAGCAGCACAGCTGGGACCAGCCTCAGGTGACACAACCCGCGCCTTTTCAACTCAGCTCGGACTTTTCCAGCTTTTTTTTTTTCTATTCGGTTCTGTTTTTGGTACCAATAAAACCGTGGCCGAGTCGAGGCCAGTAAAAACTGCTCAGCAGAGGGAATTAAAGCCCCTCATTAAAAGCTGCTGCTTTCAATAGCACAGGGTTCACCTCCAGCTCCTGCTCAGTGAGCTGAGCAAGGGAAGGACGAGGATTTCTCCAAGGTTTCTCCTCTCTGCTCCACCAAACACCCCAGATTTAGCTCACCAAACCCTCCCTGGCACCCAAAAAAACCCCTTGAGGATTCCACAGACTCTTCCAGAGCTTTGTAGCTCCCGTGGAAGCCTTGATCAGTTCAAGCTGGCTCCAAGAGTGCTGCAGAAGGAAACTTTAAAAGTTTCTTGGGCTGGGGACGTTGTACTGGCACGAAGGAATAAAAAAAGGCAAAATTGATCACGTAGGAAACAGTGGCCAGGTGAAAACTGCACCACCTGAACTCTAAAGAGAAGATTTTTTCACTTTGTAGAAGATTTAACTTACCTGTTCTTCCCAAAGAGAAAGGAATTCCCTTTTTCTCCTGGCTCTGTCTTGGCTGGGCAAGGTGCTGGCTGCCTTCTGCCAGCTGGGAACCAAGCCTGGGATTGATTCCAGGCAGGAACAGGAAAGGAAGGACACAGACTGCTTGGGTAAAGCCAGGTACCATTTGTAAATTAAGTGTTTTTCTTTTTTATTTAAATTGATTGCTGGAAAGCATTTTTTTTATCGTGACGTGATGGATAATGAGGTTTGGTTTTTTTTCCTTTTTTTTTTTTTTTACAATATAAAGAAGCTAAAGTACCACCAAAGCTATTCTGTAAGAAAAAAACGGCAGCACGTGCAACGTTTAAACATAAAAACCCAAAAAAAAAAAAAAAAAAAAAAAAAAGGGATTGGGGGAGAGAGAGAGAGAAAAGTACCACATGTGATTGTTGTTCACGACTGTACAAGTCACAGGAGGTCGCCCCCAGCAGTTCCCAGCTCATTCACAGTAGTAAAAACTCTGCCCCTTTGTTTTCAGCCTGTGCCAGGGCTCTGGTGCTCCACAGCAGGCCAGAGTGTGCAATACATCCACCTCTGGAACCCCACCCAGACCAACCCAAATCGATAAATCCACCCTGCCCCAGCTGCAGGAGGGAGTCTGGGCGCAGCCAGAGCATCACTGCTGCTGGAAATGCAACAGCCCCGGGGCTAAAACCACCAGAGCAGGGCCCTGTGCCAGGGCAGGCTGGCTCTGTACCATCTGACCAAGTAAACATGGACGGGAACTTGCCTTTTTTAGGGGGCTTTTTGTCCTTTTTTTTTTTTTTTTTTTTTTGTTCGTTTGTCTTTTTATGCTTTTTTTTTTTTTTTTTTTGTCTGTCTTTGGTATTGTTTTCAAAGTCGCTAGAGATGCATAGAACACCTGAATGAGGAGCTGAGCCCAGGTTCCAGGGAGGAGGAGGAGGAGGAGAGGGCTGGAAGGTGGCTGGGCTGGGTGTGGATGGGTTTGTTGGGTTGTTCGTTTGTGGTTTTTTGCTCGAAGTACCGGTGGGAGGAGCAGAGCCCTTTCCCCTCCCTGTGGAGTCTCAGCCCGGAGTTCCTGCAGGCCAAGAGCAGCCTGTCCATGATCCCAGTGCAGGGCTCTCCATCTCCACCCAGGAGTGTGGAAGGGAACAGGAATGCCGCCTCCATCCTCCAGCATCCTTCCCTTCCCTCGCCGTCCTCCCACGACGACATCTTTGGATCATTTTCCTTCCTTCCCTTGAAAAACTTTTTTTTAAAATTTTTCTTATTTGACAGTTCAGAAATCTTCTCCGTGGGGTTTTTCCTTTTCAATTTTTCCCCAAATTAAAAAAAAAAAAATTAAAAAAAAAACTAAAGAAGAAAATAAAAACCCTTCCTGCGTTGGGCGGAGAGGCTCCCGGGCGTCCCCCGGGCTGTGCCCGAGTTAGGAGGGAGGTTTGGTGGTGTCGCTGAGCAGGGAAGAAGCGTTGCCGTTCTCCTGTTTGGGGGAGGCTCTGCAGGGCTGCACGGTGCCCACCAAAGGGGAGACCCCTCCAGTGCTGCCCGTGGGCCCCGGGCCCAGCTCCCCCGGCGCCTCCCGCTCGGCCGCCCGCAGCCCCGGCAGCGCCACCGGGAACCCGGCCATGCACAGCACCCTGCCCAGCCTCCTGGCCACCTGCAGGGACAGGGAGAAAAACCGCATCAGGTGGGGCGTGGGGGAAGGCGGGCATGACAGCAAAACATTAAATCCCCCAGGGATGCTGTTGTTACGCCGCGGAGATGCGGGCTGCGAGGTTGAAAATGTTAAATGACGATTGTGGTTTTGGGGCTGTGTCTCCCTTTTATAGCGTTTCACACAGATCGGTTGTAATGGTGACACAAAGGTAAAAAAAGCTCTTCGCTGCCATTGCTCAGAGCAGAGGGACACCAAGGAGAAGTCCCTCCTGGGGAAAGGGATGGAGAACAAAGTGACAGCCACAAAAACATTCCTCCTGCTCACAGAAAATTCCCTGGGGAAGGAATTCCAGAAACCCAAAACTCCTCAGGAGCAAAGCCAGAGCTACACTGGTTTATACTATTTTATACTGTTTTATACTATTTTATACTATTTTATACTATTATATCCCTTTTATACCATTTCACAAAGACCAATTCAATTGAAAAGGCAAAAGCTCTTCACTGCCATTGCTCAGAGCAGAGGGACACCAAGGAGAAGTCCCTCCTAAAAAAACAGAATAAATAACAAAGGCACAGTTATAAAAACATTTCTCCTGCTCACAGAAAATTCCCTGGGGAAGGAATTCCAGAAAACCCAAAACACCTCAGGAGCAGAACCAGGGCTACACTGGTTTATACTATTTTATACTATTCTACACAGACCAATTCGACTGAAAAGGCAAAACCTCTTCACTGCCATTGCTCAGAGCAGAGGGACATCAAGAAGAAGTGTGCCAGGGAACTGCTCCCAAAAAGGCCAAGGCAGGGAGGGGGAAAATAAAACTGCTGCTGGAAGGAGCCTGAAGCTGTCCTGCAGCAGCTCCTGCCTCCCAGCACCTCCACAGCTGCTTCCCATTTGAGCTTAAACAAAACCAGGGGCTGCTGCTGGACCCAGACAAGTGGGACATTATTCAGGGAGCAGCAGCAGGGCTCTGCTCCCACCCCCCATCCACCCCCCAGCCCTGCCTCCTCACAGGACTTTAAACACTCTTGATTAAATGGCAGGAATTTCTCGAGCTCCAGCCCCTATCTCACATTCCCCCCACCCCAAGCCCCATCCCTGAGCTGCTCAGGGCTCTCTTGTTTTTTAAGGAACATAAAGAGTTTTATTTCCTCCCGAATTGACCCACGGGGAACAATTGCCCACAGAACCTTTTTTATGAGCCCCCTCATAAACAGGGAGGGCTGCAGGGAAAGCACTAAAATTGCTCTTATTGTTCCAGCACAAACAGCGTGGGTTTGGGCTGGGGCTGTCCCTGGGCCCAGGGATGTGCAGGGACAGCCAGAGCCAGGGCACAATTCCCCAGGGGACACAGCTTTAAATGTGGCAGGAGAGATTTTTTTCCCAAGCACTCAGTGGGGAAAGAATCCACAGAGATGTTCTGGGCAAGAGGAAGGGAGCTGCTGAGGCTGGAATGAGCTCATGTTAAGAGCTTCCCACTGTATCCCTGTTATTCCCAGCCAGCACTCAGCCTGGACTGGTTATTCCTGTCCCTGGGCACTGAATTCTGGCAGGGGCTTCTCCCTCAAACCCCTGGGACAGGTTTCAGGTGAGGATTTCCCCCCCAAACCCCTGGGACAGGTTTCAGGTGAGGATTTCCCCCTTAAAGACCTGGGACAGGTTTCAGGTGAGGCTGTGGAGCATTTTCAAGGCCAGACCAAGCTGTTCTGGAAACAATTTCAATGACATTGCTGCTCAATAAATGATATTTGATAAACCACGTTTGTGGACAGCCCCAGGGACAGCTTTAAATGGTGTCACTTGTTCTGGGGGAGGAGATTTTCCTACCTGTGACCTGATCTTCAGGGCGGGTCCCAGCTTGAGGCCCATGTTGTTGAGCAGGTGCTCCTCTGTCAGGAGGGGCAGGGTCTCCCCATCGATGGCCTGCTCCCGGAATACCTGAGGGGACACGCCCAGGGCTCAGTGACACACCTGGGCCACCTGTGCTGCCCTGGCAAAGGTGAGCTCCCAAACCCTCAGCCTGGATTTCCCCACCAGGGCTGTTCCCAGTCCTGAACCCACAGCCTGGAGCCGTCCCTTTGGAGACTGGGGGTTTATTTTGGAGAGTGGGGGGTTATTTTGGAGAGTGGGGTTTATTTTTATTTCCCAGGGCTGCAGCAGGAGCTGCACAACTCACTGCACCCGTTCCTTCCCCCTCCTCTGCAGCCAGCAGGGCCAGGAGCCAAAACCCTCCCTGAAACACTCCACAAAAATCCTCGACCTGGGAAAAGCCTCTCCTGGGGTGTCCCCAGCTCTGGTGCAGACACAAAGCTGAATCCTGGCCAGGCTGGGGCCGGTTTTAGTTGTGCTGAAGTTCCCTGGTTTGCCTGAGCCGTGGTTCTGGATGCAGAGCATTCCAGGGAATTCCACAGGGCTCTCCTGGTTCTGGAATCACAGCAGTCCAGGGAATTCCACAGGCCTTTCCTGGTTCTGGAATCAGCATTCCAGAGAAGCCTGCAGCCCTTTCCTGGTTCTGGAATCAGCATTGCAGGGAATTTTGCAGGCCCTTTCCTGGTTCTGGAATCAGCATTCCAGAGAAGCCTGCAGCCCTTTCCTGGTTCTGGAGTCAGCATTCCAGGGAATTTTGCAGCCCTTTCCTGGCAGGAGCAGGGGCTGAGCAGTGCCAGACCTCCCTGGCAGCTGTGGGCTTGGAGCAGGGAACAGGCAGAGCCTTGGAGCTCCGGCATTTTCACACAGTAAAAAACCCCATTAAAGCCCCCCTGTTCCAGAGCCCTGATCCCCTAAAGCCCCTCAGGACTGGGCAGGGCCGGGGGCTGCCTGGGATGCTCTGGGAAGGGAGCAGCTCAGCCCCACTGCTGGTTCCTGCACGTTTCAGGAGCTCCCAGGCGATGCCCGTGGTCATTCCCCAGGGCAGGAATGCAAAGGCTGCAGGGTGGGAATGAGAGGAGCCGGGATTTGGGGTTTAGAGCCTTTTTCCTGAGCTCTCATCAGCTCACACATCACAGTCCTGGACCATCCTCATCCTCACCAAACCCAGCTCCTGCACACACAGAGACATAAACACCCAGAATCCATCTCCTTTTACCCAGATCTCACCTCGATCAGAGGCTGATCCCCTCCCAGGCACATCCTAAACCCCGGGCAGTGCCCCTGGGGAAGGCTCCCTGCCCCAAACCTCCGGAACAAACCCTCAGTCCCCCTCTGGAGCCGTCTGCTCCAGAGCCAGGCTGGGTTTAACCAACCCTGATCTACCTGAGCTCAGGCTCAGTCCTCACCCCATCCCCTCCTGCTCATCTCCCTGCTTATTTCTGCCCCACACTCATCCCACGCCTCGGCTGGCAGCAAGTTCAGAAGGAAATCAAGGCAGAGAGGCCCTGCAGGGCTCCGGGATGGAGCCGCCAGCAGGGAGGGATGCTCTTGGGAATGTTGGATGTCCCCTGAGCCGGGGGCCGTGGCTTTACCTGAGTGTACTCAGTGCAGCCAGACAAGTTGGACACGAAGCTGCAAACGTCCTCCACTGTCCATTTGCTGATGTCTTCCAGCGCAGGGCTCTCCTCCCCGTCCAGGAACAGACCTCCCATGGTGCCTGGATTGTTTGGAGTCAGGGGAGAGTGGGAAAGGCGGGGAGGAGAAAGGAACATAAATCATTAAAATCCCACACGGACAACAAGCGGCCTCGCAATCTGAATATTTTTCTCTAGCCACACATTCATCTTTAATGACCTGTCAATTAAAGCGTTGGGCAGGGTCAATTCACAGGCCTCTTCCTCCTGGAGGTCCCCGGCTGGGGAAGGGGGGCAAAGGGGGGAAGGAAAAATCCGAGCTAATGCATTTCATGTGTTTAATGTTCTTCAGCTGCGGGGGAAGCAGAGGGGGAGGGAAGGGAGAGCAGCAAAGCCTGGAGGAGTTTCTGCACACACACACACACACCACAAAGAGGAAAACTCCGCCTGCCCTCTGGGCTCCTCCGGCAGCCCCGCTCCGGGAACGTGCTGGGAATGACAACGGGAACCGCCGGGAGCGGCTGCTCCTGCCCTCCCCGGGCTGCCCGTCCACCCTGCCCGGCCCTGGGACCTGGGGCTGGCCCTGTCCTGGCCCTGTCCTGGCCCTGCTGTCCCCATCCTGGCTCTGATGTCCCCATTCTGGCTCTGTCCTGGCTCTGCTGTCCCCATCCTGTCCCTGCTGTCCCTGCCCTGTCCCCATCCTGGCTCTGCTGTCCCCATCCTGGCCCTGCTGTCCCTGCCCTGTCCCTGCCCTGTCCCCGCCAGCCCTGATGGGATGGAGCCGTTGTCACTTCCCTGAAACGCAACAGTGGCTGCGGTGCCACCCCCGTCACCCAAGGGGTGCCACCCCTGTCACCCGGGAGGTGCCACACCTGTCACCCGGGAGGTGCCACCCCTGTCACACTGAGGGTGCCATCTCTGTCACATTGCGGATGTTGTCCCTGTCACCCGAGGGGTCCAGCCCTGTCACACTGGGGGTGTTGTCCCTGTCACACAGAGGGGTCCAGCCCTGTCACCCAGAGGTGACAGGCTCCCAGGGGCTGGGGCAGCCCCCGGCCCTGCAGCCTGACCGAGCACTCAGAGAATTCCCACCGGGAGCCAGGGAGGAGCAGGGAATGGAAACGGAGAGAGGGAACAGCCCCGGTGACTCAGACCTGCTGTGGGGGGAAAGGGAGGACACAGAATCCCACACAAAGCACCTCTTTCGGGTGGGGGAACACCAATATTCCCCCTGGAACACCAATATTCCCCCCTGGAACACCAATATTCCCCCCTGGAACACCAGTATTCCCCCCTGGAACTCGCTGCTGGGGGGGTTGGAGCAGGAGAGCACCAGGAGGTTTACAGGGATGAAAACATCCCGGGTTCTCAGGCAGCAGAAGGAGCTGATGAGGGCTGTGAGCTCAGGGCACGGAGAACGGAATTACCAGGAGAAAAATATTTCTCCCAGGAGCCTGTCAGGATAAAATGATCTGTCCTGTGGGCCTGGGGCTTTTCCCTGGTGGATGTGATGGATCTAACCCTTGCTCCTGCCCCCAGCAGCCGGGACAGCATTTCCACACGGAATGGGCAAGAGAAAAATGGGTAAAACAAAAGCAGGGTGGGGAGCAGAGGCCGAGAGGCCAAGAACAGCCAATTCCCTGGGGAATACCCCAGGGCTGAGGGAAGGGAGCAGAGCCACGCAGCAGGACCTCACACGCTCCCTGCAAAGGCTCCAGCACACCCAGGGAAGCAGGAAAAGCTCAGGATCTGCCCAGGAACTGCCAGTGAGATGCTTTAAAGCAGCAGAGCCCGCACAGGGAGCGGGCAGAGGCTCTGGAATCATCTCCACACATTGCCCTTCCCAATTTCCTGTTCCCCCTCGCTGTTCCTGCAGCTGCACCCCCGAGTCTGGGCAGGGGACAGTCCTGGCTGTCACAGCCACTGCTGCAGGGAGCCCAGGAGCAGCTCCCTGGGGTCTGGGATCGCTCCTGGAGGAGAGGAGCCACGGGGAGCAGCAGCTCCAGACCTCAGGGTGAGTCCGTGCCACAGGCAGAGCAAACACAGCAGGGGCAGGATGTCTGGGCTGGAGCTCTCCAAGGCTCTCCACAATCCACAGGAGGCTTTTAGGAGATTCTGGAAGAGGGGCTGGAGCAGAGGAGCTGCAGTGGTCCCTCCAACCTGAGCCTTACTCGGGTTCTGTGCTGGCCGCTGCCTCTGCCCGTCCCTCTGGAGCTGGCTCAGGGCTGCTCCTCTCTCCTGACCCTCCCTGCCAGGGCTTTGCTCCAGCCCAGAGCCCTCAGGACACTCGGCAGACCTTTCCCAGCCCCACCCTGGGCACCTTCAGTCAGTCAGGGCTGGTGTCCAGGTGTCCCCTCTGCTCCCAGCCCAGCCCTGCCACCCCTCAGCATCTGTAATTTTTAATTACAGAAAACCACCTCAACCCATGAAGAAGGACTCAGACAACGCCCAAACCCTCCATCTTGACTCACATGTACTACTATAGACTAAAATCTTAAATCTAAGTCTCCAGCATCCCACCACTGAACGACCCTGGGCAGGATTTCTGGAGCTCAGCACGGTCCCTTCGCTCGGCGCCCCCCAAATCTGAGCTCCCTGGAGCAGAGGGGCTCCTGCGCCTTCTCGGGAGGATGCTGCCGTGTCCGCGTCCCCTCCCCTGCTCTGGCAGCCCGCACAATGAGGACAAATCGGTGCCAAGTGGCTGCAGGGGCCGCACCTTCGATCCCAATAATGACCTGTCAGCGGCTGCCAGCGCCACAAAGGGCAGCAGCCATTCCCTGCCCGGCCGCCTCCTGATAAATGACGGGCCGGCAGGCTGGAAATGGATTGGGAGCCTTCCAGCAGCTGCGGCCCGGCTGCAGGGCTGAGAGGAATCCATCGGGCCGGGACAGGTGTCCCCAGCACAGCCCAGCCACAAGCCATTTGTAATTCCCGTCCCTCCTCCTCCTCACACCCCGCTGCTCCGGGAGAGAAGCCAGAGCGGCTGGAGGGACCACGGAGAGCAAAGCTCCTGGTCCTGCCAGCCGGGGAGAGCAGCTCCAGGCTCAGCACGGCCAGGTCTGTGCTCCTGGCATCACAGGGGACAGCTCAGGGGACAGCTGGGGACACAGTGCCACCCACTGCAGGCAGGTCTGCAGTATGGGCACGGCCAGGTCTGTGCCCCTGGCACCACAGGGGACAGCTCAGGTGGCAGCTGGGGACACAGTGCCACCCACAGCAGGCAGGTCTGCAGTATGGGCACGGCCAGGTCTGTGCCCCTGGCACCACAGGGGACAGCTCCTGGCATCACAGGGGACAGCTCAGGTGGCACCTGGGGACACAGTGCCACCCACAGCAGGCAGCTCACCGCGGGGATCAGTCAGGTTCGTCCTAAACCCTTCCCCATCCCTGTTCCCAGCCCCATTCCCCATCTCTGTTCCCATCCCCGTTCCCATCCCCATCCCCATTCCCTGTTCCCATCCCCATTCCCATTCCTATCCCCATTCCCCGTTCCCATCCCCATTCCCTGTTCCCATTCCCTGTTCCCATTCCCTGTTCCCATCCCCAGCCCCACTCCCCTCTCCCACCCCGGCGAGGGCTGGGTCAGCAGCAGCACAAGGCTGCCGTTAATTGCTCTCCAGACTGCAATCAATAGAAGGATTTTAGCCTCCTGCACACTCCATCCTTCACCTTTTCCAAAGGACGGCGCGGGAGGAGGAGGAGGAGGCTGAAACCTTGAGGAGATGAGGTCATGGAGCCACAGCCCCCGAAGGCGGCTCAGGGAATCGACCCGGGCTCATCGATGAGGCTCCGGCGGGGCCAGAGCAGCTCCTGCCCGGCTGGAACCTCCTCCTGCTCCTCTTCTCCCTGCTGCTCCTCCTGCTCACCTGCCTCGGCTGCGGGGTGTTCTCTAATTCCAGTCTCTGGGGTAGACTGGAGTTATGTTATAATATAGACTGGTTATTTAATAATTCCAGTTTCCAGGCTGGACTGGAGCTATGTTATAACATAGACTGGGTAATTTGATAATTCCAGTTTCCAGGGTAGACTGGAGTTATATTATAATATAGACTGGGCTATTTAATAATTCCAGTCTCCAGGCTGGACTGGAGCTATGTTATAATATAGACTGGTTATTTAATAATTCCAGTCTCCCACCCCTCTCTGGGGAGCAGTCCCTGTGCAAAAAGGGCGTACAGGAATTGTCTGGCACGGGGGCAGAGGAGGGTGCAGCTCTGCCTGCCCACCCCCGGGTGCTCTGTGCCCCCCCAGAGCCACAGAACACATTTCTCACTGTCCCCAGGACGGCTGCAGCCCTCGGATCGATACAAGCCTCAATATTTCAGCTGCTCAACTCCCACCTCAGCCCCTGGCGCTGCATCCCGCACCAGCCCCTGTGCTCCCAAGGCTTTCCAGGCGGGAGGATTTGCCCTGGAGCCCCAGAAGAGCAGCCCCAGCGGGGTGTGAAGGCAGCCAGGAGCCCTGCAGCCCTGGCACAGGCTGCACAGACCAGCAGAGTGGGGCAGGGAAACCCAGCCCGGAGCCTGGAGATGTGCTGGTGATATAAATCCAAAGTGATCATAATAAATGGGCTATTACAGCGACTCAGGCACTGCCGGGGAAGGGAGGGGAGGCAGCGCCAGCGCAGAGCTCCCTGCAGAGCCTCTCCCAAGCCACGAGCACCACGGAGCTCAGCCCGTCCCCTCCTTAATGGCCAGAGGAAAAGGCTCCTGCGAGGGAGCCTGGGCAGCCCAAGGCAGCAGAGTATTTATCATCCTGGCCACCTGCCTGTCGCTGAAAAATCGCTTCCTCCTTCCTGCCCGGGAGGCAGCTCTAATGAGGGATGGGCAGCCGAGCTCACAGGCAGCTCCTGGCGTGGAGAGCAGCACAGAGCACAGCTTCCCCCTTCTCCCTCCTCGTGTGCCTGCCGCTAATTGCTCTGCCAGGTAATTAGCTGGGGCAGATTTGGGATCTTGGCTGGATTTCCTGGGTTTGAGACCCGGTTTGTGCCACCCCCAGAGAGAGAAGAGAGCTGGCAGTGAGCTCCCTGTCCCTGTCCCAGTGCCTGTGACACAGAAATGCAGCACAGGGCGGGCACAGAGCCCGGCTGTCCCCGGACAGGGACAAGTGGCAACCAGCCTGGAAAAGCCCAAGGTCATCAACCTTTGGTCACCTCTCCAGCAGAGCACCGAGTGCCACCTCCATCCTCCTCTGCACGCCTCCAAGGATGGTGACACCACCTTCCAAGTGCCTGCCCGCCCCTCCCAGGCCCAAATTCCTCCTTCTGAAGGAGCTGACCAAGCCCCCAGCAGGGCAGGGAGCAGGGAGGAGATCCCTTTTCCCAGCCAAACACCTTTTCCCAGCTCCACCCCACGGCCCAGCGCAGCCCCCGGCACCTCACCTGCGTGGAAATAGGGGCTCACGGTGTAGGGGAATCCGAAGGGCAGCGGCTGCGGCGCGGGCAGCGAGGCCGGAGGCAGGTATTTCACCTCGCCCTTGCCCATGCCGGCGCCCAGCAGGTGGCTGGGGGACTCGGCGCTGGAGGAGCTGCCGGCGGCCGCCTCTGCCGGCTCCTTTCCGCCGTCGCACGCCTTCCCCGAGCTCTCCTTGCCTTCCTTGAGCTCGGCCGCGGAGCCTCCGTCCGCTTTCACACCCTCGCCTTTCTCCTCCGCGGCCTCGGCGTCGCTCTCCGAGTCCTTCATGTCGTCGTCGTTACAGTCCTGCTGCGCTCCGTCCCTGGCCCGCGGCTCCTCCTGCGGCTCGGCGCGGGGCTGGCAGGGTTTGCGGCCACCGCCGGGCCGCCGGGGCTGCTCCTTGGGCGGGCTGGTGGCCGCGGGGCCAGCGGGGCCAGCGGGGGTCAGCGACAGCAGCGGGGCGTTGTTGTGGCGCAGCACCAGCATGGCGTTGCGGCGGGACAGCTCGTCGCGCAGCGCGTGGCCCTCGGGGACGTCGTGGACGCTGCGCAGGGCAGGGTGGTCCGGGGGCAGAGCGGGGTGGAGGCTCAGAGGGTCGGCGGCCAGCAGCCGCTGCCGGTGCAGGGTCTCCAGCTCCTTCTGGCGGATCAGCTCGGCGGACATCTCCAGCCTGCCAGGGGGGACACGGCGGGGTTTGGTGTGGGGACATGGCGGGGTTTGTATGGGGACACGGCGGGGTTTGTGTGGGGGTTTGGTGTGGGGACATGGCGGGGTTTGTGTGGGCGTTTGGTGTGGGGACACGGCCGGGTTTGTGTGGGGACACGGCGGGGTTTGGTGTGGGGACACGGCAGGGTTTGTGTGGGGACACGGCGGGGTTTGGTGTGGGGACACGGCGGGGTTTGTATGGGGACACGGCGGGGTTTGGTGTGGGGACACAGCGGGGTTTGTGTGGGGGTTTGGTGTGGGGACACGGCGGGGCTCGGTGTGGGGACACGGTGGGGTTTGGTGTGGGGACACGGTGGGGTTTGGTGTGGGGACACGGCAGGGTTCGGTGTGGGGACACGGCGGGGTTTGGTGTGGGGGCTCGGTGTGGGGACACAGCCAGGTTCGGTGTGGGGACACGGCAGTGGTTTGGTGTGGGGACACGGCGGGGCTCGGTGTGGGGACACGGTGGGGTTTGGTGTGGGGACACGGTGGGGTTTGGTGTGGGGACACGGCAGGGTTCGGTGTGGGGGTTTGGTGTGGGGACACGGCGGGGTTTGGTGTGGGGGTTCGGTGTGGGGACACGGCGGGGTTCGGTGTGGGGACACAGTGGAGTTTGGTGTGGGGACACAGCGGGGGTTTGGTGTGGGGACACATTGGGGGTTCAGTGTGGGGACACGGTGGGGGTTTGATGTGGGGGTTTGGTGTGGGGACACGGCAGGGTTCGGTGTGGGGACACGGCGGGGGTTCGGTGTGGGGACACAGCCAGGTTCGGTGTGGGGATGGCTCCACGTTACAGGTGCCAGCTCCACACCTGCACAGCCTCCCCACAGAGCTGGCCGGGTCACCCCACGGCAGGACAAAGCCAGCCCTCTGTGCCCTTACCTGGCCAGGTTCTGTTTCCGCAGCATCTCCTGCTGCCGCGCGAACATCTCTGCCTGTGCCGGCTGCAGGAAGCCGTAACCTGGGGCAGGGAGAGCACCGTGGGTATTATCTCTGCCCCAGGACCCGCTCCCCAGCGGGGAAAAGGGCACCTGAGCTCTGCCTTTCTGCCCCCGGGCCCAGGCAGCCCCCACTGC
The DNA here is from genome assembly GCF_009819655.1 of Sylvia atricapilla. Classification (NCBI taxonomy): domain Eukaryota; kingdom Metazoa; phylum Chordata; class Aves; order Passeriformes; family Sylviidae; genus Sylvia; species Sylvia atricapilla. The sequence goes on along the minus strand of NW_027077154.1, from coordinate 69,914 downwards.
CAGACACACGCCAGAGCACAGGGCCAGCGAGGAGGAGGGGACAGCCCAAGGGATCTGCTCCTGCGCCCGCACAATCGGCTGCAGCAGTCGTGGGGAGGCACAGAAAACGCGTGCGGGCTGCCTGGCCGCAGGGCACATTGTCACAGGTGTCCCAAGGGTCACCTGAGCACTCACCTGGCGTCTGGCACAGCGCCGAAGGCACCCCGAGGAAGGGAGGTCTCAAGTGGGGCCCCAGGGCGATGTGGGGAGCGTTCTGGGGCGACAGCAGAGGAGGCGGGTGGGATATCTCCCTGCAGGGAACAGAAAATAAAGCCACGATGAAATCCTGCAGGCTCCAGGCCCTGCCTCAGGAAGAACACCTTGGCTGCAGACGAGCTGCAGCCTGCCCCAGAGGCTGCTCTCTGCCCCTCAGCCTCATGCAGAGCTCCTGGAATGGGGAGGGAAAACCAAAAGGGGAAGAAAGCAGCCAGGACTCCACAGGTCCCACACATTTCCCACCTTCCCTTCTGCAGCCTTTCAGTCCAAAGGGATTTTCCCTGCCCGTGAAAGCCCAAAGGGGACAATGAAGATGCTCCATCTGCCCCTCCCCTTATCACATTTGGGTTTCTGCCTCAACTACCTCACACCCGAGGAGGAATTCAGTGTCTGGGGGGCTGCAGAGTGGGTTTGAGGGCACCACTGGCTTGCCTTACAAAAAAAAAAACCCCTGTCCTAGCTGGGCTAAGGGATGACCTTTAATCGTGGAAAGCTGGAAGTGAGGCAGAGGAAAATACAGGAGAGAGATGTGAGCAGGAAGGGCAGTGGGGAGGAATGCTGCTGGAGAAGGGGTGGGTGAAGCCAGGCAGAATGGGCAGAGCAGATGCCAGGGGAAGCTGGGAGAGGCAGGACTGGGTGGTAGGAAGGGGACAAAAGGCCTGGAAAAGAGGCAAGGAGCACTTGCAGCAGGAGGGAAGGCAGAAATAATAATAATAGTAATATTAAAAAAAAAAAAAAAAAAAAGGCAGGAAGGGAATAAGAGCCAAGGTCTCTTCCATTAGTCAAATCTGCCCTGGGAGCCTGCAAGCAAATCTGCTTTCCGGCTGCACGTCTCTTAATTCCTTTTGATGGCCACTTACAACATTATTACCTTCAGCAGGGCATCCAGAGGCAGAGCCAAGTGCAGGGCCGTTTGTTTTCATTTTACACTATCTCCCTGGCAAAACCTGCTCCGGGAGAGGCTGCAGGGCAAGGGAGGGGGAGGCACAAGGTGCCTGTGGCTTTGAAACAAGTGCAGCACATTCAGGGGGGATAACAATGGGAGCATCCTGGGCATCCATGGAGCAGCTCATGGGCATGGAGCAGGTCTTGGGCGTGGATCAGCCCATGGAAATGGAGCAGGTCATGGAAATGGAGCAGGTTATGGAAAGCCAGCCCAAGACCCCTGGGCACAAAGTGGGCAAGGAAATGGACCAGCTCATGGGCATAGATCAGCTCAGGGATCAACTCATGGGCATGGACCACCTCATGGGCATGGACTGCTCCCCACGGAGCAGGTCATGGAAATGGATCACCTCATGGGCATGGACTGCTCCCCACGGAGCAGCTCATGGAAATGGACCACCTCATGGGCATGGACTGCTGCCCATGGAGCAGGTCATGGAAATGGATCACCTCCTGGGCATGGACCAGCTCATGGAAATGGACCACCTCCTGGGCACGGAGCAGCTCACGGACAGCCAGCCCAGGACCCCTGGGCACAGAGTGGGCGAGCAGAGCCCTTCCCAGCTCAGCCCTCTCCCCATTCCGCGCACTCCCGGCTGCTCTTCCCCTCCCGGCCCGCCGGTTTCCCGTGCCCGTCTTTGGCTCTCCTTCCCCTGCTCAGGCCGGCCCGGCTCTCTCTCTCTCCCCGCAGCTAATTGCGGAGCCGGCGGTGTCTGGAGGCGCGGCGCGGATCGATCGGGGGGCTCTTGAAATGTTAATGCCGCCCGTGCGCCGCGCCGCGCTCCGCTGGCAGCTCCAATTAATCTCAGGTAACGCCGCGCTCGACCTTCGCCTCCGAGCCGGGGCAGCAGCCAAGCGATGCTTATGTAATTACACCGTGAAGTGTGTAATCACCTGCCCTAATCCCCGAGGCCTCGCAATTAGCCGGGGCCGCGGTCGTCGGGGGCTGCCAAGTGCTGCTGCCACCCGGGCTGGCCCCCAGGATGAAAAAGGGACAATTAAAGCGGCGTGACGGGGGCTCCGAGGTGTCCGCTCGATCGTAATTAGCTGTAATCATGGGGAGACGAGGCTGGCAGACGCGCCGGTCGTTTTATAAGAAGCAATTTAGGAAATCAAGTCGTTGTTAACCGTGGAGTGGCCGTGCGCTGCTGTGCGCGCCCCGGGGATGCTGCGGGGAAAGGGGATCCCATCCCGCAGGAGCTCCGTGGGCAGCTCAAAAACAAAGCAGCCGCTGGATTGACATCGGGCTGGGCCCCTGGAAGCGGAGTGTGGGATGGGGATCGCTGGGAAGGGAAAGGTTCTCCCTCCCAGTGCTCATCCCGGGCTGGTTTTAGGCTTTCATGTTGTGCTACCGGGCATGACTTTGATCCCTGAGGAATTCACATCTGCTCCAGACGCTGCAGCTCGTTCCCTCAGAGCTTCCCTGCCTTCCCGAGCCTGCTCTGGGCTGGCCTGGAGCAAAAGGGACAAAGCCATCGCTCCTGGATCTGATCCCACTGCCAGGCACAGGGCTGAGCACTGGGATGGAGCAAAGGGACAAGGACAAAGCCACCACCCCTGGAGCCGACCCCGGGAGCACAGCAGGCTGGAGGTGGCAGGAAGAGGGGCTGGCCGGGACACATCAGTCCCACACACCCCTGAAGGTTTAGGAAGCCCAGGGACACGCACTGACACACGCTGTCACCTGCCTGCCCGCCACAGCAGGACACAGAGAGCCCTGGGGCTCCCCAAACACCCACACAAGGCTGCTGCTGGCGAGCAGGGGCTGCCCAAGGTCCCTCAGCTGCCACTGTCACAGCCCTGGGGTCACGGCAGGGAGGCCAGATGGCCAAAAGAGCCAAAAAAAGGCCAAACACTGCACCACTCCTGCTCAGCAGAGACCTCAGCAGGGATGCTCAGAAATATTTGGGGACCAGCCCCTGCCCTGACTTCCCAACCAGCCGGGGAGAGAACTGGGCAAACCCCAGAGTAAAAAGGCCCCTGAAACCCCAACAAAGGCTGCTGTGCTTTCAGACAGCTGAGCACCAAACCCTGCCCCCTGCCTCCTCCTCTCCCAGGTGCCTGCCAGCCCCGAATCCCCCATTAAATTCCTTCCTCCTCTTCCTCCCGGGCTCAGAGGCACAACTGCAGTGCCCCTGCTCTGAGGAGGTGAATTTAGCCCCCGGCAATTACATCTGATAAGCCTTGTCCTTACCTTGCAGAGAGCAGTTCTGTGTTGCTGCACATTCCTCCCCCCTGCTCCCTTTTTTTTTTTCCCTTTTCGCCCCCCTAAAATGCCAGCTGGAGGCTTGTGAGCCGGGTATTAGGGGATTTGCACTGCACGCCGCTAAATTTGATATGTCCTTTAACAGGAGACAAATGCTTCACAAGGCTTAAAAAGTATCGACTTTTCTTTAACAATAAGCGCTAATGGCCTTCAAATAATCAATATTTAAAGTCATTATGGGGGTTACACATTATACTGTTAAAACCAAGGCTTTCACTTTAACCCCATCGTGTCCTCCCCGGCCTGGAGCTCAGTGCAGGCTCCCGGGGAAGGCTCGGAGCACAGGCTGTGACTGGAGATGTGAGAGGGTCAGGAAATGCAGATTGAAACCGGCAAGGCATGGAAATAAATTTAGAACGGATGGAAGAAGAGGGAAGGGAGAGGGGGGGAGGTTGGAAAAGAATGCATGAAAGCTCTGCTTTCTTCTGCTCTGCGTTTGATAGGAAGAGACACTTTAAACCCGAGGTAACAGGCAGGAGGCACAGAGCTCCTCGCTGCTCTGCCATCCCCAGACACTGCCAGCAGGGGAGAATAAATAAAATAAAATCAGAGGCCTCGCTAAAAATGGTGTTTGGGATTTCCAGGCAGGAAAAGAACACGTGCTGCCACTGCCCAGCAGCGAGACCTGGCCACTGAGAGGGGCTGGTTTGTGCTGCCCCCTCCAAATCCAGACTGCTGCTGGAACCAAACTGGTTAAATCGGGTCAGGCTCTTCTTGGCCTTTGCTCTACAGAACATCCAGCCAGGTGGGAACCAGGGAGGGCAAAAATCAGAATATCAGAGCCTTCAGAGAGGAGAGGGGGACACAGGGCTGGGCTGGGTAAGAGCAGGAGGGAGATGAGCCCAGAGAGGGCAGGAGATGAACTCACAGAGGGCAAGAGATGAGCCCAGGGAGGGCAGGAGCTGTGCCCAAGCAGCCAGCAGGGAAAAGGAAAACCTCCCCAAAGCAGGGAGGGGAAGGAATGAAGAACAAACCGTAGCAACAGCAGATGGGAAGCAGAGAATCCGAAAAGGCAGGCTGGGTATTTTGGGCACATCTCTGCTCAGAGGAAGCCTCTGGCTGGCACAGGGTGTCTGTCAGCTCCTGCAGGGGAGGCAGTGGGTGCCTCTCCCACCCCCAGCTCCCTCCTGCCAAGGGGCTGAGCTCCCCAGGACCCTGGGCTGGTGCTGATGGCACTCGGGCTGGCAGCATTCCCTGTGTCCCTCGGCATTCCTGCTGCCTGCCCCACATCCTGGGGGATGAGCTGTGCCCCTGGTGCCAGCTCAGGCAGCACAGAGCCCCTAAATGCCTCCACCAACACCTTCCCCAGCTCCTGCCCTGGCTCTGCCTCTCCCCTGGCACGGGCAGAGCCCCCAGACCCCACACCTCACCCTGCAGCACAAAAACCAACTCCCAGCCCAAAACTGATGCATCAAACTCAGCCAAGAAGCTTCGCCCCACTGCCCACACCCAGCCCTGCCTCAGCTCCTCTCCAACCCTTTCTGTGTGCAGGGCACCAAGGATTTTCCCTCCAGAGGAAATCTTCCCCAGGCTCCACGCAGAGAGAGAAACACCTCGGGGGAAGAAGACGCCAGGCTGAAGGACCCCAGCAGAAGACTGCCAACAAATCCTGGATTTGGCAGCAGCCAAGGAGCAGGATGCAAGCAGCTCTGCAGGGAACAGCCACCTGCCAGCCCTGCAGGAGAGGCAGCAGTTTGGGGATGGGAAGAGCTCCAGGCTGGAGTAGTTACAGTGACACCTTTCAGCTGTACCCTCCTCCTCTTCCAAGTCTTTTTATAACCCCAAACTCGTCTTCCCAAACACACCACCAGGCCCTGGCACTCCAGCATCCGAGCTGAATCCATCTCCAAATCCAGGATCTAGGCAACCAGAACCATGAAACAGAATGAAGTCTCCAGACTGTGGCTGGAAGCTGCTTTTGGCAAGATGTCTCAGTTTCAGTGACTCCTTCCAAGAGATGGAGAAGGGAGCAAAGAGGTGAAGGGACCACAGGAGCTCAGCCCAAGGAAATCCCTGTGTTTGTGTGCCTCATCCCCACAAAGCCAAACCTCCCAGCCTCTTTTGGACCAGCAAAGACATGATGATTAATTAATTAATAACAAATATCTGAGCAAAGCCACCTTCCCAAGTGTCAGCTCAGCCCCTTCCCACCTGGGAAGTGGAGAGCTGCAGGCACAGCTCCCACTGCCTTTGCAGAAACACCTGACAGGTAAAACTGGGTCAGCAGTGGGAGTTTTCCCCTCTCCTGTGCCACACACAAGGGCTGAAGTAGCTGATTGTGGCTGCCCACAAGGCTCAGAGCTGGAATGTGAACACTCCTCACCCCCCTGCACCCTGTTTCTCCTGCTCCTGGGAGACACCAGGAACCCACCTGGGTGTGCCTGGGAAGGTGAGGCACCTTCCTCCCCTGCCTCCTCCTCCTCCTCCTCTGCCAGTGCCCACCTGGACCTTTGGGAATGTCTGTTCCTCCAGGAAAAAGGTGCATGAGGCTGCCCTGAGCACAAACCCAAGGTCACAGGGAATGCACCCACAGGACTTCCCTGCTCTGCAGCACACGGCCACAGCTCCTCCTGGCATTCCCAAAAACACCTGCAGGGACAGCTGGCACAGGGCAGCTCCAGCCAGGTCACTCCTGGCAGGGAGCAGAGGGACACACACTGAGCCTCAGTGGTGCTCAGGGGGCTGCAGACCTCAAATAACAATCCTGAGAGCTGATCCCACACTGGTTTGGGTTGGAAAGGACCTTAAAGGTCACCTCATTCCAAGCCCTGCTCCATCAAACACTCCATTCTGCTCTCCTGCAGCTAAACCTCCCCAAACATTGAACACAACCTCCTTTCAACCTGAGAGCCACTGCAGCAGGGGAAACTGAGGCACTGGGGGGCTCCTGGCTCCCACGGGGATTCCTCTCAGCATCGAGGACAGGTTGTGTGTCCTTGTGTGTCCCTCTCCTGCCAATCCAACTGCTCCTGAGGCTATCTGGAGAACTGACCCAGCAGGAAAAGCTCCAAGAGCCACCTCGTGGCCTTCAGTCCGTGTCCCCTGAGCCAGCCAGCACCTTCCCTGTGCTCTTCCCAAGCCATGGAACCGCTCCTGGCCCAGCCCAGCTCCTGCCCGCCGCTGCCAAACCAACCCCTCTGGGCTTGACGTGCATCTCCCCGCTCACAGCCCTCCTCACTCACAGCCTCCACCTTCCCCTGGACGCTCCTGCAGCAGCCCTGGGGCCGGCCTGGCTCCTCTCCAGCCCACACAGCGCCGGGGAAACGTTCCTGAGAGCGGCTGCAGGAGGCTCCTGCAGCCCCTGCATTCCTCCCAGCTCCGCTCAGGGCCCCGCATTTTCGGGCTGGGTTAGCCAAAGTCCACGCCGTGGGAGGAGAGGGTTTTCCACGCTGCAGCCGGGACGGGAGGAAAGGCAGACGGGATCTCCGAGGCTCTAAAGGGGCTGGGGAAAACTCCGGCCTCAGCACAGGAGAACGCTCCGGGGCGGATGGAGCAGCCTGCTCTGCCCCCACAAAAGCCGGCACAAAAGCCAAGAGAAGTGTGAATGCCGGAGCCTTTCGCTGCTCAGCCCGTGACATCCGAAGCCTTTGCATCCTCACGGCCCCCTCCTGTCCCCGCCAGTGCCTGTCAGGAACGCACGCAGCTTTAATTTAATTTCCCTCTGAAGTTCTTGATTGCAGAGGGAATGGCTCGTGGCACAGAGCAAGATAAATGAGCTCGGATTTCCTGGGGGTGGGGGGAGATCAGCTTTCCAGCACTCCTGGCAGCGGGAGAGGCGAGCTGAGCCTCTTTTCCTAACAAAGAAAACTTCTCTTTCTGTTCCATCTCAGCACTTCTCTCTCCTTCTCTGGGGATGCTACGAAATGCAAACTTCAACACCTTCGCTGGCTCTGTGCCCCGAACAGGTGAGAGTGGCATCTCCAGCACAGGTTTAGGGTCACTCCGGCCTGGCAGTGGCCCCCCAGGATGTGATGCAGATGTGCACGGGCACAGATTTATCCCCTTTCCCATACAGACAGCCCAGATGTGGCAGGAACATCCCCAACACCTGCACAACCCCCAAAGGAGCCGGTCACACCTCGCCCCGGGCACTGCCACCCTGTCCCATGGAATGACACAATCCTAAAGGACACAATCCTAAAGGACACGATCCTGTCCCATGGAATGACACAATCCTAAAGGACACAATCCTAAAGGACACAATCCTAAAGGACACAATCCTGTCCCGTGGAATGACACAATCCTAAAGGACACAATCCTAAAGGACACAATCCTGTCCCATGGAATGACACAATCCTAAAGGACACAATCCTAAAGGCTGGAAAACCCCTTTAAAAATCACCAAATCCCCCCCATGACCGCGGTCACCACCAAACCGTGTCCCCGGTACCTTCTGAACACCTCCAGGCACCCGTGACCCGGGATCCCCCCCGCCGCCCCCGTGAGTGTCCCCAGGGGCCGCAGGGTGTCCCCGGGCGCCGTGACAGCGCCGCGGGGCTCGGTACCTGTCGGGGAAGTGGCTGTCGCGGTGCTGAGGCAGCCCCTGCTTCCTGCGCTGGCTGGAGGAGTTCCCGGCAGAGGGGATGTGCGCTTCCATCGCGCCCGGGGTCCGCGCCGCCGCCGCCGCCGCCACCTCCTGTCGCGCCCGGAGCAGATCTGGGGACAGCCCAGGGAGAGGGAGGATGAGGAGGAGCTGCTGCTGCTGCTGCTGCCGCGCTCCTCGGACAGACACACACACAACACACACACGGACAGACAGAGCTGTCCCCGCTGTCCCCGCGGCTGTCCCCGCTGTCCCCGCGGCTGTCCCCGCGGCTGTCCCCGCTGTCCCCGCGGCTGTCCCCGCTGTCCCCGCGGCTCGGGGACGCCGGGGTGGCGGCTCAGGCCGGCGGGGAGCGGCGGCAGCAGCGGCCCCGGCGTTCAGCCGGCCCCGGAGGCTCCGATCCGCCCCCGCCCGCCCAGGGAGAGTTTTTTGGCAGCGGAGGAAATTGTGCAACTTACGGCAAAACGGGAGGGGGGGGGTGGATTTGGTGTGTTTAATTGCCTTTCCTGCCCGAGGGAGGAGGGGAGGGGAGGAAGGAGCGGAAAAAAAAAAAAAAAAAAAAAAAAAAAAAAAGAAGAAGAAAAAAAAAAAAAAAGGAAAAAAAGAAAAAAAAAAAAAGGAAAGGGAGGGAAGGATGGCAGGAGGGATGGATGGATGGATGCGAGGAGGGCTGGAGGAGAGGAGAGGCATTCCCCAAACTCCCTCTCCCGGTCGGTGCTGAGCTGGCACCTGCCCCGCTCCCGCCGTGTCCCCTGTGCCACCGCCGGGGCTCTGCAGGGCCACACCTGCCGGGCACACGGCGGGGACAGGGGACGGCCGGGCCCGGAGCAGCTGAGGATGGGCCACAGAAGGGACACTGCTCCCGGCCCGAGCACAGCTCTGCCCGGAGAAAACGGCACAGGGAAAGGCACCGCCCTCACTCTGCCTGCACTGCGGCCACAGTGAGCCGTGTCACCCCACGGGGACACCTGGGCAGTGACACCTGGGTGGTGAGTGACACCTGGGCGGTGACACCTGGGTGGTGAGTGACACCTGTGCGGTGACACCTGTGCGGTGACACCTGGGCGGTGACACCTGGGCGGTGAGTGAAAACCTGTGCGGTGACACCTGTGCAGTGACACCTGTGCAGTGACACCTGTGCAGTACAGGGGCTCAGGCTGCCCCCTGGGCACGGACAGTGCAGAACCACCCCAGGGAGCCCCAAGGACAGGTGAAGCAGGTCCACGTGCCCCTGCGCTGAGGGAACAGTGACCAGGACACCTGTGCCAGGTGTGCCGAGGCTTCCCCAGGGGGCTGCTCTGTCCCTCAGTCCCGGTGTGTGTGTGAAATCCCCTGCACACATCCCACAGCCCACGGCAGGACACATCCCCCGCAGCCCAAAGCCCCCTCACACCTCCAGCCTGCCCCAGCCCGCCAAAGGAAACCAAAACCCGGCTGGGGAGAGCAGCCGAGGTGGATTCATCTCCTGAGCACACCTTGGGCAGCATCACCTCCACCAGCGACCCTGCAGAGCCCTCACCTGCACCCAGCAGCACCTCCAGCAGCACATCTGGCTCTTCCCACAGCTGGAAAAGCCACACTGCTGCGGGAGCACTGCACAGCCCTGCTAATCCCATCTCCCTGCATCTTCTGTTTTTTTCCCCCACCAGGCTCTTCTCCCTCAGCTCTGGAAATCCCAGGCACAAAGCTGTGCCCAGCTCCATCGGCCCCAGCACCCAACGTTCTGGTGATGGTCAGGCCTGGAGCGCCACTGCTGCTGTTGCTGCTGGCAGGAAGGGGGACAGCAGTGCCCCAATTGCTGTCCCTGTCCCCACAGCCCCCAGCCGAGGGGACAAACACCGCGGCTGCCGTTCTGAACTGCACAGAGCAGCCCAACGCCATCAGATCCCAGCACCAGCCCGGAGAATTCTCCGAGCCAGGGGACACCGTGCAACCTTCCAGTGTTTATAAATTAATTATCTGCAAAAAAAAACCCGGGGTCACTCCTGATTGCCAGGGCCGCTGTAATTTAGAAGGCTGGCGTGCAGCCAGCGGCAGGAGCCGCATTGATCCTGAATGACCGCAACAACCCCCCCGCACACACCCCCCTCTCCTCTCCCCTTCCCTTCCCCTCCTCCTGTCCCTGCGCCCCCTCCCCACCGCCCAGACCCCCCCGAGGATCTGCTATTTACAATCCTGCGCTCTGACAGTTGGGAAATCAGATTGATTGACAGTGGGACGCTGGCGGATGGAGGTTCCAGGCACGGAGACAGACTGAATTCAGAATGTGGGATGAATGCCACTGGGAGAACGGGGGTGGAGGGAAGGAGAGGGAAGGAGGGGAGAGGGGGGGAGGCTGAAAAGCAATTAAAAAAAAAAAAAAGATTTCTAAATTATTAACATTTTTTAAATTATTAATGTTATTGGTGCCTCCATGTGAGCCCGCAGATAAACTGCGCTTTGTACTGGCACTAATAATTTATATCCCAACCAGAGGCCTGTGGCGTGGAGACAAGCCAAAAATACACCAAGTTTTGTCTTGTCAGTGTTCCCCGAGCGAGGCTGGCTGTGCAGGCTCCTGCTCACCCCCAGAAAACCAGTGTGACCCCTCCCAGAAATAACGCTCAGGAGACAATTGAATCATCACCATTAAAACACTCAAGGTCATGAGCTCTTCTGGCTCTCTGGGGGTGACAGAGCTGTCCCCCAGCACACAGCGGGGACACGGACACGTCCCTGTGTCCAGCAGCCACCCAGGGCTGTCACAGCCCTGCTCACACCCACGGCCTGGGCTGTGTGCTGGCCTCCAGACACCTTCCAGTGCCACCCTTTTGTCACCCTCTGGGCGTGTTCCTCTGGTGCCAGCCCCGTGGCACACTGGGCCGTGCCCCTCAAGCCACCAGGTGAGTTTGCAGGGGCTCTGCAGTGGCTGGCACCGCCCCGGGCAGGTGCATGGGCAGGTGCCACAGGCCGGAGCCACGCTCCCACGGGCACCAGGGCAGGTTTGTGCCGGTCCTTTGCTGCTGCTAAGCAAATCCTTCCTCCACAGGCATCGCCTCCGTGCCCCCAGAGAAGCCAATCCAATCAAAGCGAGTGGAAAAGAAGACAGCCTCTTCATTAACCTAACGAGGAGCCCTGGGGATTCACACTCCACACCGGAGATTCTCCTGCAGCTCTGGCTGATGCTCTGCCGAGGCTGCCCCAGCTCCTGAGCCCCGCACACCTCGGGCAGGGGGAGCACGGGGACAGGTCCTGCCCTTTGGGGACACCCTGGCTCCAGCACCTCTGCCACAGCCCTGCCCGAGGTGGCACAGTCATCTCCTTCCCCTGCAGGGCAGGACTCTGCTCGGGGCCAAACTGGGCCAGGGCCAGCGGGTTGTGCTCACCTGAGGGCAGGTGAGGGGCAGGTACCTGAGCAGGGATGCTCCACCTGTGCAACAGGGCTCGGGGACAGCTCCCCAATGACCCCAGGGCTTGGGGACATCCCCCAGCCCCATCCCAAATGACTCTAGGGCTTGGGGATATCTCCTAAATGACTCCAGAGCTTGGAGATATCCCCTAGACCCATCCCAAATGACTCCAGGGCTCAGGGGACATCTCCCAGATGACTCTGGGACACAAGAACATCCCCTAGCCTCATCCCAAATGACTCCAGGACACGGAGACATCCCCTAGCCCCATCTCAAATGACTCCGGGGCTCAGGGGACATCCCCTAGCCCCATTCCGAATGACTCCAGGACATGGGGACATCCCCCAGCCCCATCCCAAATGACTCCCGAGGGGCTCAGGGACATCCCCCAGCCCCATCCCAAATGACTCCAGAGCTCGAGGACATCTACCAGATGACTCCAGAACACAGAAACACCCCCCAGCCCCACCCCAAGTGACCCCCGAGGGGCTCAGGGACAGCCCCCAGCTGAGCCCCGGTGGCAGCAGCCCCCTGTGCCCACCCCGTGCCCCCGTACCTCCGTGGCTGGGCACTGCCATGCTGTTGGCCAGTTGGTAGAGGCGCTGCTGCTGCTGCTGCTGCTGCTGCTCCTCGAAGGAGCCGTGCTCGTTGAGGGCCGACATCATGCGCCTGTAGTGCTCCTCGGGGGTCATCTGCAGGGCCACCGCCGCCTCCTCCAGCGTCTGCGAGGTCTCTGCGGGGCACAAAGGGACACTCAGGGCCGGGGCTCCTTCTGCAGGCAGCAGCTGACACAGGAGGGGGCACCCACGCCCAGGGGATGTAGCTTGGATGTTGGGGAGAAGGTTGGTTTTTTACAGACAGGGTGTGGTGAAGCAGCCCCTGTCGCCCTGATGGGGTTTTTTTCAGCTTTCTGATGGTTTAGGGTTTGTGCTGGAGCCTTGTCACAGCGCTTTGGACCATCAACAAAGAGCCGTGGTTTGTGAATTGTGTGCTCCTTCCACGGGGAACTTCAGGTTTGGAAGTGTGGAACTTCCATGGTTTGTGAATTGTGCGTTCCTTCCACGGGGAACTGATGGACTTGAGGTTTGACCAGAGGGGTCACAGAGGTGCCAACCTCATCCCCCAACCCCTGAGCAAACCCCAAACACTCCATCACTCCAAACCCCAAAATAAACTCCCTTCTTCCTCCTCCCACAGGTGTGAGTGTGACCTTCTCCACGGGTGACACGTCCCCACACCTCCAGCGGGTGTTTCCCAACAGGGAAAAGGGGCTCACTTCACCTTTCCACCCCCGTCAGGAAGTTTTGCTGGAAGGTTCTGGGGGTTTCTCCTGGGGATTGGCTCGGGGCCAGCACAGGAGTGTGGATTGGACTGCAGGAATGTAATTCTGAGTTTGTTATTCCTCTCCCTGGGCCAAAAATCCCACCTAAGCTGTTCAGTGCTAAAGAGAGGACAAAGAAACTCCCCGGTTTTGGAGGTGTTGTGGCAAGCAGGAGGTTTGTCTCAGTGCTGTGTTCAGCTTTTTGTTCTTTGTATTATTTTCCTTCTTTAACACAACCTTTTTGATTTTCCAAAGCACACCCCATCAAGCTCTCTCACTAATTAGCATCAGCCACGTTTCTGCCAGGCTGGACCCTCAGGAGTGTGGCTCAAACCCATAACAGGGTGATAAAATACTGGAAAAATAAAATTATTTTCATATAAAAATATAAAATTTATATAAAATTATTTTTTAGCTCTTCCAGTAATTTAATCCCTGAAAACAAGGCTGGATGTGGCACTGGGGGCCATGGTTTAGTTTGAGGTGTTTGAGGTTGGGTTGGACTCCAGGATCTCGAAGGTTGTGGATCTGATATTTTCTGAGCCTGAGAATTGCTGAGCTCTTCCCAAAGGGAACTTCTCAACAGTTTTTACTTTTTTCCCAAAAGAACCTCGTGTAAACAATATTCCTTTCCCATGACAACAGGGCACCCAAAAAATCTCCAGATTTCCACACAAGGAAAAGTCTGCACCCCAGGGGACAGCAGTGACACCTGCAGGGATGGTGACACCCCAGGGGACAGCGGTGACACCCACCTGCCCAGACACCCAGCGCAGGCACTTCCCCATCCGCAGCCATGGCCGGGCACCCCGAGGCCACCCCAAACCCTGTCCGTGTTCCCAGCACAGCACGGCACGGCACGGCACAGCCCGGCACGGCACAGCCCGGCACGGCACGGCACGGCACGGCACAGCCCGGCACGGCACAGCCCGGCACAGCCCGGCACATCCCGGCACAGCCCGGCACGGCACAGCCCGGCACAGCCCGGCACGGCACAGCCCGGCACGGCACAGCCCGGCACGGCCCGGCACGGCCCGGCACAGCCCGGCACAGCCCGGCACAGCCCGGCACAGCCCGGCACGGCACGGCACAGCCCGGCACGGCACAGCCCGGCACGGCCCGGCACAGCCCGGCACAGCCCGGCACGGCACAGCCCGGCACGGCACGGCACAGCCCGGCACGGCCCGGCACGGCACAGCCCGGCACGGCACAGCCCGGCACGGCCCGGCACAGCCCGGCACAGCCCGGCACAGCCCGGCACAGCCCGGCACGGCACAGCCCGGCACAGCCCGGCACGGCACAGCCCGGCACAGCCCGGCACGGCACAGCCCGGCACAGCCCGGCACGGCACAGCCCGGCACGGCACAGCCCGGCACGGCCCGGCACAGCCCGGCACAGCCCGGCACAGCCCAGCCCGGCACAGCCCGGCCCGGCACAGCCCGGCACAGCCCGGCACAGCCCGGCACAGCCCGGCACGGCACAGCCCGGCACAGCCCGGCACAGCCCGGCACAGCCCGGCACAGCCCGGCACAGCCCGGCACGGCACAGCCCGGCACGGCACAGCCCGGCACAGCCCGGCACAGCCCAGCCCGGCACAGCCCGGCACAGCACGGCCCGGCACAGCACGGCACGGCACAGCCCGGCACGGCCCGGCACAGCCCGGCACAGCCCGGCACGGCACAGCCCGGCACGGCACAGCCCGGCACGGCACAGCCCGGCACAGCCCGGCACAGCCCGGCACGGCACAGCCCGGCACAGCCCGGCACGGCACAGCCCGGCACAGCCCGGCACAGCACGGCCCGGCACAGCCCGGCACAGCCCGGCCCGGCACAGCCCGGCACAGCCCGGCACGGCACGGCACAGCCCGGCACGGCACGGCACAGCCCGGCACAGCACAGCCCAGCACAGCCCGGCACGGCACAGGGCCACAAGCACGGCGTTGTGTTTACTGTAAGCACGGCTCGGGTAATCGCTGCTCTCCGCCCGGGCCGCTCCCACACCGCTTTATCCGCGATCTTTCCCACAGGCAAAACCTCCTCATTATCGCCGAGAACTCCCCGGCGCAGAGTCCGGGCGGGCAGAGGGCAAAGGATGGCAGAGCCACCGCGGTGCTCGGGGGGACAGGGCCACCTCCCGGGTGTGCCCCACATCCACAGCCCTGCTGCTCCAGCCTCATCCAAACCCCCACATCCCCATCCCTGCTGCTCCCCCAAACCTCTGGGAAGGGACAGGGCCACCTCCTGTGTGTGACCCACATCCCCATCCCTGCTCCCCCAAACCCCCGGGGAGGGACAGGATCATCCCCCCGGTGTGCCCCACATCCCTGCTGCTCCTCCAGCCTCATCCAAATCCCTGGGGAGGGACAGGGCCACCTCCTGGGTGTGCCCCACTTCACTCCTCCTCCTCCTTCAGCCTCCTCCTGGGGAGGGACAGGACCACCTCCCGTGTGTGCCCCACATCCCCATCCCTGCTCCCCCAAACCCCCGGGGAGGGACAGGATCATCCCCCGTGTGTGCCCCACATCCCTGGTGCCCCTCCAGCCTCCCCCAAACCCCTGAGGAGCAGGGCAGGTGATGCTGTGCCAGGGCTGGCCCCAAAGCCATGGCGGTGGCACCTGTGACACGCACAGGAGCGCTGCTGGGAGGGGCTGTGGGGCTGGGACAGGTGAGACAAGGTGAGTGTGGGGCAGGCAGCGACAGCCCCGGGGCTGTGGGGCTGTGACATGAGGCGGGGCTGGGGCTGCCTCTGTGTGACACCAGTTTTGTGTGACACCAAAGGCACGGCACGGCCCAGCACGGGGCCTTCGGGGGATGCAACATTCCCAGGGGTTCATGAAACCGCCCACTCCCCAAAATACAGGAGGGAAACATCATCATCATCATCATCACCATCATCACCTCAACCTCCTCATCATCCCATCATCATCTCATCATCCCACTAATAATAATAAAACAATAATCAAATAGAGCGTACAAATAAATAGCAATGAATAACGAGTAGCGATGATGACAGTAATAACGACGGTAATTACAGTAATTATGATGATAATAAATAATTATAACAATAATGTTAATAATGACGATAATGAGGATGAGGATAATAATAATAATAATAATAATAATAATAATAATAATAATGATAATAGTAATCGAGTTTGAGCTACACAACATTTCAACACCCAAGGGCTGCAGCCGCGGCTCCAAGGCCAAAAGGAAAGGATTCCTGCAGCCTCAGCGGTGCCCCAGTGACACACATCTGCTCCCCGCAGCCTGCTCTGGGATCAGCAGTGGGGCTCCAGCAGTCCCCCAGCCCCAAAAATCAGCCCCCAAAGGCAGGGGCTGCTCTGGGCACAGCTGACCCTCAATCCCACCCCAAAACCGGCAGGACACCCTGGAGCAGCAGGGGAGGGAGCAGAGGGCAGAATTCCCTTCCAGGTCTCATCCCCACCAGGGAGGAGTCCCTCCTCTTCCTCTTCCTCCTCCTCCTCCTCCTCCTCCTCCTCCTCCAGGGATGCAGCAGCTCAGGGTTTCAGTTCCCTCCTGATGCTCTTACCCAAAGGTCTAAGGAGCAAAGCCACAGACCTGAGCTAGAAAAACACCGATTTTTTTTTCCCCCCCACAGCTGTGTCATTAGAGAGAGAGAGAAAAAAATTAAAAAAAAAAAAAAAGGGGGAGGGGGAGGGGATTTAATAACACTTAATTACCATAAACTCTATCGGATCAGCCGCAGAGCAGATTTCAGGTGCAGGCAGGGGAGGGAGGATGGGGGTGGCGAGGGGAGGCTCAGAAAGGAAGGAGGAATCCAGGGAAAGGCTGGATTTCCACGCTGAGAACTTGGAAGATTTCACATGACTCAGGCAGCAGTAATTCCAGCTTTGCCGGAGCTTTGCTGTCTGCTTTTGTCATTACCGGGGGTAATGCGGGAGGCTGAGCTCGCCAAATCTCCTGCAGCCGCCAGGTGTGAAATGGACTCTGGCATTGCCCCGGGGAGGCAGAGCCGAGCCCGGCATCTGCTGGGCTCTGTGCACACCCCCTGGGGACCCCCACATCCCCCTGGGGACCCCCACAATCCCCTGGGGACCCGAGCACATCCCCCTGGGGACCCCCAGATCCTCCTGGGGACCCCCAGCACATCCCCCTGGGGACCCCAAGATCCCCCCGGGGACCCCCAGCACATCCCCCTGGGGACCCCAAGATCCCCCCGGGGACCCCCACATCCCCCTGGGGACCCCCACATCCCCCTGGGGACCCCCGGATCCCCCCAGCCCCTGCCGGGCTCCTGCCCCACAGCCACAGGTCCTGCACAGAGCCAAGGACATTTCACAGCCTCCCCATGACATTTTCTCTGCCTCATCCACAGCCCCAGGCAGCACAGGAGCAGCCAGCCCTGGCCCTCCTGTCCTAGAACAAGCCCCTGACGGGCCAAGGTGCCCTTTATTCAACCCCAAATCTGAGCCTAAGGAGCTGCAGCGAACCCATCTCAGCCCAGAGCCTGGGCCAGGGCTTGGCCAACACATTTAGGGTTTTTCCTTTCCTATACCCATTTCCCCTAAAGCCCAGGCCAGGGCTTGGCCAGCAGCTTTTGGGGTTTTCCTTTCCTGTGCCCACTGTCCCCAAAGCCCAGGCCAGGGCTTGGCCAGCAGCTTTTGGGGTTTTCCCTTTCCTGTGCCCACTGCCCCATCCAGCAGCCTGGCTTTGGGGGGCAGTGATGCTGTCAGCAAGAACCAAAACCTCATTTCTTCTTCCCCTGGCCTAACTGGGACAGCTGCCAGCGCCACCAGCGCGTGGATGTCCCCTCCAAAGGAGAGGGACAAAGGGACAGAGGCTGGATCTCAATCACTCAGCTCCAGTTCTGGGCTCCCGTGTTCCCCAGGGACGCAGGTTTGGGGCTGGTTGGAACGCCCAGAAAGGAGGATGAGCAGCAGCAGCCTGTGAGCTCATCCCCAGCCCAGGGCTGAGCCCGGCACTGTTCCTGTGGTTCCCAGCTCTCCATCCAGCCCTGCTCTCCAGCTGACGGATTTTCCAGCTGCTCCAAGGGGAACCGGAGCACTGCTCCCTGTTTTCCCTTCCAGGGCAGGCCTGGAGGCGCTCCTGGGGCACACAAACCTGAGAGGGGATTCCACTGAGGAATCAGCTCCGGGCACTCCGATGGCACAGGGATCCTCTGCTCTGCTCCACCCCGTCCCAGACACGGCTGCTCCTCTGTGTGCCCAGGGCAGGGGGCTGTGCCCATGGCAGGGATGGGCAGGGGGCTGTGCCCAGGGCAGGGGGCTGTGCCCAGGGCAGGGGGCTGTGCCCAGGGCAGGGATGGGCAGGGGGCTGTGCCCAGGGCAGGGGGCTGTGCCCAGGGCAGGGATGGGCAGAGGGCTGTGCCCAGGGCAGGGATGGGCAGAGGGCTGTGCCCAGGGCAGGGGGCTGTGCCCAGGGCAGGGGGCTGTGCCCAGGGCAGGGGGCTGTGCCCAGGGCAGGGGGCTGCTGCCCCTCGGGAAGGTTTCCAGCCCCACACGTGTGCTCTTGTTCAGCCAGTGGCAGCAATTCCCTTGGCACAGCCACGGCAGCGGGAGCTGAGCCACGGGGTCACTGCTGCTTGGCCAGGGCTGCTCTTCCTCCTTCCTCCTCTGCCAGGGCTGCTCTTCCTCCTTCTTCTTCCTCCTCTGCCAGGGCTGCTCTTCCTCCTTCCTCTTCCTCCTCTGCCAGGGCTGCTCTTCCTCCTCTTCCAGAGGCTCCTCTTCCAGAGGCTCTCTTCCTCCTCTTTCAGGGTTCCTCTTCCTCCTCTTTCAAAGGTTCCTCTTCCAGGGGCTCCTCTTCCTCAGGCTCCTATTCCAGAGGCTCCTCCTCCTCCTCCTCTTCCAAAGGCTCCTCCAGAGCCAGACCAGCTGTGCCCAAGTTAGAACTGCTCCCAGGATCAGTGTAGGATGGAGAGGGGCAGATCCTGCCTGGGATGGTTTGGAGAGGGGCACATCCTCCCAGGGATGGTTTGGAGAGGAGCAGATCCTGCCAGGGATGGTTTGGAGAGGAGCAGATATTCCCAGGGATGGTTTGGAGAGGAGCAGATCCTCCCAGGGATGGTTTGGAGAGGAGCAGATATTCCCAGGGATGGTTTGGAGAGGAGCAGATCCTGCCTGGGATGGTTTGGAGAGGAGCAGATCCTGCCTGGGATGGTTTGGAGAGGAGCAGATCTTCCCAGGGATGGTTTGAGAGGAGCAGATCCTGTCTGGGATGGTTTGAGAGGAGCAGATCCTGCCTGGAGCCCATCACCAGGAGGTGCAGGAGCAGCACCCACACCAGGCTGCAGGAAAAGGGGTCCCAGGAGAGCCCCAGCAGGACACGTGGGGCTGATGGGATCCTGAATTCCAGCCAGTCCTCGCTTCCCTTCCCACTCCCAAGTCCCAAAGTGCTCTCTGGGTGCCACAGCCCCACAGCAGCAGCTCCCAAAGCCCAGCTGAGCCTCCATTAGTTTGGGAATGCTTTGCCACACCAGGTACATCCTCCTGTCTCCAAGCAGGGAACACGGGGACTGTGTTTTCCCCACGGCACAGGGATGCTGCTGGAATCACAGCAGGACGGGAGCTCACACAAACCCTGGGCCCCTCCTGTCACCTCCTTTTTCCCCACCCCAAACAGCCCCAAAGCACAGAAACCTCAGCCCCTCGCTGTCCCAATGGAATTCCAGCATCAGCAGAGCCTGGCCTGAGATTCCTGGCCTGAGATTCCTATTAGATCCCAAGCATTTAATAAAAAAAACCAGTGGGACGTCAACAAAAGCCCCAGCTCCCCATTTCCATTCTGTCCCACCTCCAAGTGGGAGTAGAAAATAAAACTTTGCTCGATCCAGGGGCTTCCTGGGAACCCCTCTGTTAAAAAGCTGGGGGAATCCCAATTCTCCCCTCTGTTTGCAGCTGGGGAAAGCTGGAACTTCGGAGCCAAGGAGCAGGATTTGGGTCCTGAGTGCTTCCTGCAAAGCCAAGGGCTCCTCACCCTGAACAGAACGAGGTCACTTGACCCCTGATGCTCCCCGTGCCAAAAACATCCCCCTGTGCCAGCCCAGGCACCTCTCTGGGGGTGAATCCCAAGGCAATCCCTTGGTTTCCCGGGGCTGGTTAAAGCTCAGCCCGTTCCCAGCCAGGTCACACAGGGGCTGCTCCCGGACTCCGTGCTCAGTCACACACTGGGAATCACCAGGGGCACAACCTCAGCAGGGACAGCAAAATCCAGAACGTGTCCCAGGAGCCTCGTGGAGGCCGACGGAACAAATCTGTTTATGAGCCTCTGGAAGGGTCCATAAACGGATCTGCAGCACACCTGCACAGCCACCAGCAGGAACACGGCAGGGACAACAGGAACAGAGCAGATGGGGGGGGAAAAAAACAGGAAAACACAAAGAGGAGCAGCTCCAAGGGTTCCCAGTAAAACCTGAGGCATTTCTGCTGTTAGTGAATGGGCAGGAAAGGGTTACACCAAGAGAGGATTTAGTATTTTGCACAGAGTGACACCAGCCCTCAACATCCTCTCGGAGAATTCTGCCTTCAGACGCACGTTTGGGCACAGGGAGGGCAGAAAGAGGAACAATTCTGTGAAATCACCTGCAGGACAGATCCCCACCACGCATCTTTATAAAAGCAGAATAAAAAGGACGTGGTTTAAAGAGGCTTCAGGACAAAGTGCTGCCAGATTTTTTGAGATTTTTTGAGATTTTTTTTGAGATTTTTTTTTTTTTTTTTTGAGATTCCCTGGCGGGGTGATTGGGAATCCAGCCCTGGAAGAGCCTCAGCTGGACTCCAAAGCCTTGGAGCAGGACCCAGCTGCTCTATTTGGGATTTTTCGTGGCCAGAAAGTGCAGGTTGAAGCACGGGGGGATGGAGGTGGGTATCACTGACAGCTAATTAGTCCGATATTAACAACAAAGCCTTTAAGTAAACGGCTGCAAAAACCCCTCATTTACTCAACCTGGAGACAAACTCATTAAGTGCAGGCTCCATTAACCCAGCCCACTTTGCAGGTCGTAAAGAAAGTTTAAAAATCATGTTTATAGGAAAGAAGTGGAAAGCAAAGCAAGAGATTTAAAAAAAAAAATTGAAAAAAAAGAGAGAAGAACACAACAAACCAACCCCTAAATAGAGAAACCTTCTGCAGATTCCATCTCTATAGGAACGGTGCCATAAATGCATAAGAGAAAACTCAGTAGCCCCATTCTCCCTGACAGGCTCCTGGGTGGTTTTTTTTTTTTTTTTTTTTCCCTTTAAAGGAGCAGATGCCAGCACGATAAACCCCGTGTGTACCTTTCATATTTAAACGTGTAAAATCAAGACAATTCTGCCTGAAAAAAAAATATAGAACACCCCAAAAATCCACCTCGAAGGCTACAGCCTGCTTGCCTTTTTTTTTTTTTTTAATCATCGAGCAATTACTGTAATTAAGAGGCAATCCCTCTGTCGCCCTCCGAGGAGATAAAGGAACAAACAGAGCCTTGGTCGCCTCCTCCTGCACCCCCGGAGCCAGACACAGCTCCCAGCCCTCCCTCCTTAATTTCAATTAAGTTCCACTCAGGGGAAAGGAGAAGAAAAGGGGAAGGGGATGGGGGAGGGAGAAGCAGCACTTACCCTTTGGGGACTCACTTCGGGCTTTCTTGCTCTCTAAAGGACACTCACTGCTGCTGTTGGGAGAACATACTCTTCTCTTGCCTAAAATTTCATCTGGGAGAGAGAGAGATGAGGAAGCTGAGTGTCAGAGAAGGCTGCACTTTCCTCTTTGCAGGAGCGACCAGAGAGACTTTTGGTATTTTGCTGTTCTCTCTCTCTCTCACACACACACACAGACACACTGATATTACAAGCAGAGAGAGAGAAAAAAAAAAATGAAAGTAAGAAAAATCATCATCTCGAGAGCCTTGATCTGCTTTCCTAATCACGCAGCCCAAAAGCACATAATGACTATTCATACACTGATCAATGCAACGTTTTCCAGCCATAAATTCTGAATCCAGTTGATTTCCTTACTGAGTTTCATCATTTGCTCTGGTGCCTTTTGTCCCCCCGGTGTTTCCACTCCTTTCATGCCCTGATGCAAAGCAACTGGGGGAGAGGAAGGGTTGGAAAAAAAATAAAATAAAAACAGCACAGGGAAAAAAAAAGAAAGAAAGGGGAAAAAAAAAAAAAAAAAAAAAAAAAGCACAACAGATCTCTGAATCTTCCTACCACAGTATCTGTGTCTCTCTCCCTCTCTCTCTCAGTCTCTCCCCCTCCTTCCCCCCTCCTCCTTCAAAACCTCAAGGTCCTCAGCAATCTTCCCCCCTCTGGATTGCACGGAAACACTCAAAAGCCTTTTGCATTACTGCAGCCCTCCGAAGCACCACCAAATCTCTAATACACAATTACAGCGTCCCCCGAGCAGATTTCCAATCAATATCCTCCCCTAATAACGCCGGGGAAACTGAAAGCATGATGGTGCATATGGGCAGGAAGGAAGAGCCTGTTTGTCACTGCGAGCATCAAACCCTCATCTATCAAGGGCTTGTTAAAGATGCAGCATCTTAAAGGGGAAAAAAAAAATTAAAAATTAAAATAATAATAAAAAATAAATAAAAACCCTCTGACAAACAAGCGGCAGATTGGAGTGAGGATGGATGGGATCTGCCTGTGAGCCCAAACACAGCCAGGCTGCCTCCCAGCGTGGGGGTTCAGGGAGGTTTTATAAACCCCTCGGTCTTATTTATAACAACAACAACACCGTTCTCGCTCTTGCAGGGGACATTTCCAGCCAAGCGGCTGTCCCCTGCGCTCAGCATCACTCCCCATCAGCCGAGTGCAGCCGAGCAGCGCAGGTTGTGCCTTGGCAGGGCTTTATCAGGGAGCACAGCCCGGGGCAGGGCTTTATCGCAGCCCCAGGTGCCTCTGCCTCTGCTGCGAGTGGCAGTGCAGGGCTTCCAAAGAGCACGGGTTGTCTCTGAACTCGGCTTGTCCCCAAATCCTTCACAGAGCTGGCACAGAGCCTCGGGATGTGCAGAGCCAGGGATGCAGAGGGGACTGGGGACAGCACTAAGAGCAGTGGGGACAGCTCTCTGAGCACTCCACATCCTCACCCCGAGCGCACAACGGGGACGTTCTCACCCCTCCTGCCTCAGTTTACCCCTGCCGGCCCCTCTCAGCTTCCCAGACTGGGAGGGAGCTGGGGCAAGGAGCCCTTTGGAACGCTCCATCCCTCTGGAATTCTCCATCCCTCACCGCTGCTTTTCCTGGAAGCTCCATCCCCCTGCCACTGCAAACCCTCCTGTCGTGCTGGAGGCCAACATCCCGCATCCTGCCCCTCCTCAGGGCTCTCCCCAGCCAGCATTTGTGGCTTTGGAATGAAAATCGAGTCCCCCCCTGCTCCTGTCGCCCCTCCCAGCCCGGGCAGGGCCGCAGGCAGAGGAGTCTCCATGGAAAAGAGCTGGTGACAGCAGCTCCATGTGACAGCACTTGGAATGGGAGCACTGAAGATTCCTGCCTTTCACAGCTCTGCCAAAGGCACCTCGTTCCCCCCGTCCCTGTTCCCTCCCGCTGTTCCTCGCCCACCCCCGGGCCCATCTGCCGGCAGGCACTCGCTCGGGGCCCTGCTATTCCCGGATATTCCCAGATATTCCCGGATATTCCCGATTCCCAGATATTCCCTGCTATTCCCACCTATTCCCAGCTATTCCGGATATTCCCTATTCCCAGATATTCCCTGCCATTGCCTGCCATTCCCATGCCATTCCCAGATATTCCCTGTTCCCAGCTCTTCCCACCTATTCCCGGATATTCCCTATTCCCAGCTATTCCTGGATATTCGCTTTTCCCAGCTATTGCCGGATATTCCCACCTATTCCCAGCTATTCCTGGATATTCCCTATTCCCACCTATTCCCAGCCATTGCCTGCCATTCCCAGATATTCCCATACCATTCCCAGATATTCACTGCCATTCCCAAATATTCCCATACCATTCCCAGCCATTCCCAGCAGTTTTCCTGTGACATTTCCGACTGAAACATTTCCTCTTTTTTCCCACTCATTTCCCCAGCTGAGGCAGAGCCCCGCCGTGGGGCAGAGGCGCCTCTGGCCCCCACAAGTCTGGGGACGAACCGAGATGCAGCAGGTGAGGCAAAGGGGACGAGGAGCAGCACAAAGATCAGCACCAAAACCTGACAACCAACCCCAAAGGTACCGAGGCAGGAGCAGAGCAGTTTCCTGGGTCCCAGCTCAGTGTTCTAAGGAGCAAACCCCATCTTTGCTTCCTGAGCTGCAGGGCAGAGACCAGGCAGGTCCCTGGCTTTAATTACTCAATTAACTCCCAGCTCCGAGGTGTTGGTGCTGCAGCACCCATCCTCCTCCTCCTCCTCAGCACCTCAGGGCACAGCTCTGCCACCCCACCTGCACCTGCCAGCCCAACAGAGGACCCTGAAATCCCAACAGAGACTCCAGAGGAGCCTGAAATCCCAACAGAGATTCCCCAGGACCCTGAAATCCCAACAGAGATTCCCCAGGACCCTGAAATCCCAATCCAGCTCCTCCCCAGGACCCTGCATCCCCACCTGCACCCACCCAAGAGCCCCTGTGTGCCCTGAGGCCACCGAGATGGAGCAGCCCTCTCCCCCTGACTCTGCAGCAGCAGCAGCAGCAGCAGCAGCAAACCCAAATGTGCTGTGCAAATGAGCTGGCAGAGCAGCTCGCGGTGCCTCGGCAGCCGCCCAGAGCCGGGCTGTGCACTCAGGGCCCTGCTGCTCAAGGACCACAAAGCCCAAAAGCAGATTTTTGCTCGGCCCCTGCACAAGGCAACGTCCACCCAAAGGGATGGGGAGGGATGGTTGGGGGGTTTTGTTCCCCAAATTTTTTTGCCTCTTCTCCCCTGCCTTGTGACAAAGCAGTGCAGCTGAAAGGAAGCCAAACCGGGGCAGGTTTGAATGTTACAGCTGAAAATGAAAGGCATTAGCAGTGGAAGTGTGGAGTTAGGAAGGCAAGGCCAGGCAATAGCAGCAGGAAGGGAGGCAGAGGCAGCACCCAGAGGCACCAGTGCAGCACAAACCCCTCAGGCAGATGTCCCACACAGCCCCCAGAGCCCCCAGCACACCCCAGGCTCCTGCTGCCCTGCCAGGGCAGCCCAGGCACCGACCCACAGCGACCCACAGCAACACTGAGCCAATTCCCCCCAAAGCTGCAGAAATCAGACCAGATTTGTTTTTTTGTTTTTTTTTTTTTTTCCCTTCCCTCTTTGATGGGAGGTCCAGCACTCACCTGCTGCACTCCTGGAGACAGGGCTGGAGCAG
Organism: Sylvia atricapilla; assembly: GCF_009819655.1. NCBI lineage: Eukaryota > Metazoa > Chordata > Aves > Passeriformes > Sylviidae > Sylvia > Sylvia atricapilla. The sequence continues at coordinate 44,917 of NW_027077154.1, read as the reverse complement.
CACAGCCCCTGTGTGCCCTGCTCAGGGATCAGGTCTGCAGCAGCAGGAGAAAGGACGTGGGCACGGCCCCATGGAGCAGCTGGTGTGGCAGGCAGCCCTGGGGGGGTTATTTTGTCTCCTGTCCCTGCTCTAATCCTCAGCCTGGCCGCACTCAGCAGAGCTGCCTGGCTTAAGGGTCATCCTTACAGCACATCTAAGAACCTCAAGCCTCCTGATCAGCTTTCAGGAGAGCACCCGGGAGCCTAAGGCTGGGGGGATTAGAAAACCTATCCCCAGGCTTCCCCAAAGACACAGAGGGGCTTTACCCCACTCCCCACAGGGAATGGGCACCCGGGACACTCCTGGGGGTCTCCTGCAGACGGGAAATCAGTGAGGGTTTTGCTGCAAAGGGTCCCAATTTCAGGGGCTGTGCAGCAGGGGAGGAGATGCAGACCCATCTCACGTTCCCCGTGCACAGCCCGGGGCTGCTCTGACAGGTTTTGGACCACCGAGTCCTGAGTAAACAGAGAATGGAGACAATTTCCACAGGAAACCACCACCCAGGCTGGGCCAGGCAGCCCCCAACAGAGCAGAGCCCCTGTCCCACCTCCTTCCCCCTTATTTCAGAGAGGGAAAACCATCCTGCTGCTCTCAGCCCCACCATCCTCCTGCTGCTCTCAGCTCCACCATCCTCCTCCTGCTCTCAGCTCCATCCTCCTGCTGCTCTCAGCTCCATCCTTCTGCTCTCAGCTCCATCCTTCTGCTCTCAGCTCCATCCTCCTCCTGCTCTCAGCTCCATCCTCCTCCTGCTCTCAGCTCCATCCTCCTCCTGCTCTCAGCTCCATCCTCCTCTCAGCCTCACCATCCTCCTGCTCTCAGCCCCACCATCCTCCTGCTCTCAGCTCCATCCTCCTCCTGCTCTCAGCTCCATCCTCCTGCTCTCAGCTCCATCCTCCTGCTCTCAGCTCCATCCTCCTCCTGCTCTCAGCTCCATCCTCCTCCTGCTCTCAGCTCCATCCTCCTCCTGCTCTCAGCTCCATCCTCCTCCTGCTCTCAGCTCCATCCTCCTGCTCTCAGCTCCATCCTCCTCCTGCTCTCAGCTCCATCCTCCTCCTGCTCTCAGCTCCATCCTCCTGCTCTCAGCTCCATCCTCCTCTCAGCCCCACCATCCTCCTGCTCTCAGCTCCATCCTCCTGCTCTCAGCTCCAGCCCTGAGGATGACCATCCCCATGGGCAGCCTGAGATGTGCTGGCAGCATCTCCCCTGCTCCTGTGGCATGGACAGGCTCCATCCTCCTGTCCCTGTGTCCACCACAGCAGCCCTGGGGACACCCTGGGGACACCCTGGGGACACTCTGGGGACTCCCTTTCCCAGCCACAGGTCTTTGTGAGGAGCTGCCCCAGCTCTCTGGGGCTCAGCAAGCCCAGAGCTGCTCCCAACAAAAGCTGGGAGAGCAGGATCCAGCCCCAGCCAGCAGGAATCCCGGGAACAAAGGCAGGGGGAAGCACGAGGTCATGGGAATAACGGGCCACAATTTCACTGAGGGCAACAAGAATGGGGGGAAAATAATAAAAATAATTCTTGGGGAAGCTGGGGGCAGGGAAGGAGCCAGCTCCTGGGATTTGGGATCCTGGAACAATTCCAGAGCAGGGCAGCAAGGAAGGAGAGGATGGGGAATATTGCTGGGTCTCAGCACAGGGAATGCCAAAATAAAGGCAGGAATCCCTGGAAGGAGGGCACAGGGAATATTGCTGGGTCTCTGCACTCTGGAGAAGCCAAAATCAAGGCAGCAGTGGCTCAGGGAATGGTGCTGGGACACGGCAGGAGCAGCTCCAGCCTCAGTCACTGTCCCCACACCTCGGTGTGCTCTGTGCCATCTCTCAGATTTTGGCTGGCCCCGGGGCAGGAGCAGCTCAGGCTGCAGGACACGGTGACACTGCTGCCCCAGGAGTGTCCCCAGGCTGCCTGAGAAGCCTCCCTCAGCATCCCCCTTCCAGCTCCTGCCACGGGAGACTGCTGGAAAGGGGAAGGAAAACAGGGAACAAAGGGGAGGAGGGAGAGAGGGGACACAGGGATGGGCTCTTCACTGAATAACATCGAATAATCCAAGGGTTTTCTCCTCCTGGCTCAACATTTCCCATCCCAAGGAGAGGGACAGGGAGGTGCAGGTGATGCTGGAGCCTTTCTGGAACTGGTTATGAGGGAAGGTGCTCCAACATTCCCTCCCCAGCTCCCAGGTTCTTCCAAAATTCATTTTTACAGCATGCACCCAAGCCACAGGAAGGTGGTAAATATTCATAGTATGAAAAAAAAACCACTCATGGAAAGGATATACTGCACTTAAGAGAGAGATCTGAATTAATTTGATATGCTGCAGAGAGGCTTTTTAGCAATCACAAACTTGTGAATCTCAACTTTCCTTTCAGAAAAGGTTTCAAGAACGCAGCTGGGAGAGGAGGCTGGAAGTCCAGGCCTTTTGGAGACTCATTTTCCTGCCTGGAAAGGAGCAGGTTCCACTGGGAAACGCAGGAGGAAGGGGAAGTTTGATAAATCAGAGACCTAAAGCGCAGACAAAATATGAATTCTCCATCCCCAAGGGCAGGCTGGAGGGGCTTGGAGCCCCCTGGGACAGTGGGAGGTGTCCCTGCCATGGCAGGGCTGCCACTGGGTGGCATTGATAATTTACTGATTTCTGATAAATATTTTAAATATTGAAGTTCCCCTCAGTCTGGGATTCTGTGACCACAAATCTTTGTTTGGCCCCGATTTCTCCAGCTGTGCCACCAAGCTCTGAGAACTGGCACCACTGCCCTGGCACTGAGATGCCCCCTGAGCCCTGGGGATGTCACCTGTCACCCAGGTGAGGCAGGGACAGCATCCCTGTCCCCCTGCAGGAGCCAGCAGAGCTGGCTGCTCCTTCCAAAGCTTTTCCTGAGCACGGGGAGAGCCATTTCCAGCAGAGCTGCTGGTGGTGCTGGACCCCCTGAGCACCATTTAAATGTCCAATTGCACTCATTCAGCCCCTAAAAAAAAAAACTAAAAAAAAACCAAAAAAACCCCTGCTCCTCCAGCCCGTGACAGCTTTGACAGCCAGACTCCTTAATTCCTTTTTCTTATTCCCTTAATCTGTCATCTTTATCAGGCTGGGGAAGTGCCAGGCAGCGAGCAGCAGCCCCGGCCCCGATCAATCTCCACATTACAGCTGACAGAATGGTGCTAATAACTTATTGATCTGGTGTTTGCCAAGGCCCGGTGGGGCTGAAAGGCTCCCATTGATTGGCTCGAGGGGAAGGAGCCTCTCAGCTGAGAGCAGAGCGGAAAACCTTCAAATTGTCTCCTTCCCCAGGAGCTGGGCCAGGAGCAGCACGAGGAACTGGAGAGGAGGAGGAGGAGGGATGGGAAGGAAGAAGGATGTGTGTGTCTGTGAGGGAGAGGTGGGGATTAAGAATGGAAAAGGAAGTGAGGAAAAAAAAAGGGTTTGAGAAGAAAGAAATGCCAGGAAAAGAGCAGGGAAAAGGGAAAGAAGCAAAGGGAAGGAACGGATTTGGGAACAAAAAGGTTGTGCAGAGCTGAGAAATGACTGGAAGAGGCAGCGGAGCCTCTTGTTGCTCACAGCAGATCATGAATAAAACCCTCGCCGTGGCCAGTGCTGAAATAACTCCTCCCCAGGCTGCTGACAAAGGCCTGCTCACCCCTGGGCAGGGACAGTCCCCCAGCCCTGCCTGGGACAGCGGCACGACACAGCCCAGAGCCCACAGCCCCACTTAAACCCCGCAGATCCCCACCAGCTCCTGCATCTGCACCGGCCAAGAGCCACCAGAGATGCTGAGGGAGGGATCACACCCTGCCCTGGGCAGTGCCAGGGTCACTGAGGGCCATGGGGCAGGGCCAGGGTCACTCAGAGCCATGGGGCAGGGCCAGGGTCACTCACACCCTGCCCCAGGGTCACTCACACCCTGCCCTGGGGCAGTGCCAGGGTCACTCCCACCCTGCCCCAGGGTCACTCACACCCTGCCCTGGGCAGTGCCAGGGTCACTCCCACCCTGCCCCAGGGTCACTCAGAGCCATGGGGCAGTGCCAGGGTCACTCAGGGCCATGGGGCAGTGCCAGGGTCACTCAGGGCCATGGGGCAGTGCCAGGGTCACTCCCACCCTGCCCCAGGGTCACTCAGAGCCATGGGGCAGTGCCAGGGTCACTCACACCCTGCCCCAGGGTCACTCCCACCCTGCCCCAGGGTCACTGAGGGCCATGGGGCAGTGCCAGGGTCACTCACACCCTGCCCCAGGGTCACTCACACCCTGCCCCAGGGTCACTCCCACCCTGCCCTGAGGCTCTCACTGCCCTGAGGCTCTTCTCCTGGTGGATTTCTCTCGAGTTTATCCATCCCAAAGCCTGGGACAACATTCCCATGAGTGTCCCCCAACACTGGCAGCCCTTTCCCTCCAGCAGGACTTGTCCCCCCGTGTCCCCTGTCACCCACTGGGCACCCCTGGCAGGAGCAGGGGCAGAGCAGCAGCTCCCAGCCTGGTGCCAGCGCCAGGGCAGGGACATTCTGCCAGCTGTGCCACCCAGGGTGGGCAAGGCAGGTGCCACAGGACACCAGGGATGTGTCACAGGACACTAGGGAGGTGCCACAGGACACCAAGGATGTGTCACAGGACACCAGGGAGGTGTCACAGCACACCAGGGAGGTGACACAGCACACCAGGGAGGTGACACAGGACACCGGGGAGGTGACACAGCACACCAGGGACCTGCTCCCAGCTGCCCCCGGGAAGGCACCTGGCAAAGCAGGTGGAGGCAGGGGTGTGGAGAGGTTATTTCTGGCAGCATCTTGCTCGTGCCAGAGCTGCAGGCAAAGGGAGCAGCAGGCAGTGGCTGCTGCAGCTCCAAAGCTGCTGCTGGGGTGGGTTTGGTGGATCAAATTCCCTCAAAGAGAGGGAGACACCCCCTGAGAGCCCAAACCTGCCCAGAGGGGTTTGCAGAGCCATCCTACAGGAGCCCAGCCCTGCACAGCTTGGCCTGGATGATCCCAGAGACTCTCCAACCTTAACTGAGCTCCAGCAACAGAACCCTCAGCTCCCTGTCCTCTTGGCAAAGCCAAGCAAACCTGGACATCACCCAAAGCTCCTGCAGTGACCTGTGCTGGCAGGAAACGTTCCCATTTCCACATCCCACACACTTCCACGTTGGCTTTTCCCACTTCCCCCTCACTTCCCAAGAGCTCTGCTCCTTGCTCACCTCCCTGCCAGGCTTCAGGAGGTGTCAAAACCAACCTCCCTGGGGCACAGAGAGGGGACAGTGCCCCAGCTCCAGGCCCAGAGGGTGCAGAGCAGTGGCAGAACCTGGACCCTCACACTGCCAATGCAAACCACTGTCCTTCAAGAGAAAACACATCACCAGCAGGGCCTGGCCTTGCAGCTCCTGGTGCCCACTTGGGGCTGATTTTCTGCTGATTTTCTGCTCAATTGAAGGCAGCAGTCCAATAAAAGCTGCTGGGTGGTTTTTTTTTCCCTGTTTTTTGGTTTGGTTAAATGCAAACACATCGGAGCCCAGCTCATTCCCCGTGGGTTGGGATCCTTCTGGGGCAGCAACATCCCTGAGCCCAGCTCCTTGGCAGCCCAAAGATGAACTCCTCCTTGGCTCTGTAAAGCCAAATGAGGTCACTGCATGGTCCCTGTGGCCCTCGTGGGGACACACAATGCTCCGGGAGTTACAGGCACTGCCTGGAGAATGAAATCCCCCAAATTCTGACAGATGAATCTCTTTCACAGTCCAAAACTTCCTCCTTGCTCAGCCAACAGGGCACCAGGTGAGAAGACAAGACCAGAGGGTGAGTGCAGAATAAATCATCCCATGGAGAGAACTCTCAGCTTGAGCCCAAACAGAGGGCGTTTGAGGAGAGATTAACAGGATTTTTTGGGGTTTTTTTCAGGAAAGGAATGAATTAAAGCCTCAGGACCAGGACTGTGGTGCAAAAATGCTGCTCCAGGCCCCAAAGCAGCGTGGTTTTGAGCCATGGGGCTGAACTCTGCTCTCCCAGGGCTGCAAAAACCCCAGGAATTAAGCACCCCTAAAGGCTCCTGAGGTGGGGACACAGGTGTCACACTGTCCCCAGCACGGGGATTCCCACAGGAATTCCCACAGGAATCATCCCTGCAGCTGCCCCACGGGGCCAAGGATTGGGGTTTGTCCTTCCCAGCACACTGACCAAACTCCCCTGGAAAAGCCCAGGAAATCCCATCACACTGACCCAGAACACCCCTCTCTGAGAGCTGCCTGCTGCTGCTGCCCACTCCACAACCTCAGCCCCAAACGTTCTCTGCTGAACTCAGTGATTTCTGTCCCTCTTTGAGGCTCTGTCTCCACTCTGGGCCCTCTCAGAGCATCTCCAAAGCAAGTCCCTGCAGGCACCAGGGGCAGAAGGAAGAGAGGGAAGAGCTACCCACCTTCCTCTAGCATGAGGGAGCCTGAATCCTCCACTTCTATCCATGCAAATAGTCCTACTGCAACTGGAAACCCATGAAATGTGGCACTGCAGAACAGAGGGCGTTTGAGGAGAGAAAGAGGAGAGATTAACAGGATTTTTTGGGGTTTTTTTGGTTGTTTTTTTTTTAGGAAAGGAATGAATTAAAGCCTCAGGACCAGGACTGTGGTGCAGAAATGCTGCTGCAGGCCCCAAAGCACACAGACACGGGAGGGGAGGCACCTCCTGAGACCCTCTGAGCCCATTCCATGCCTTTTCCCTCTCCTCCATCCCCGGGTGCAGCTCAGTGAGCACCAAGGAGAGCATCTGAGCACTCCCCTCTGCAGGAGGGGACAGCAGGGACTCCTCCTCTGCACAGGGATCACCCCCAGGCACAGCCCTTTCCTCCCCTCTCACAGTCAGAAAAGCCCCAAGACCTCACACAATTATTTTTTTTATCCATTTCAGCCCCTTCTTGCGTTTCAAAGGCCATCCAAGCTCCAAGAACATCGCTGATTTTCCAGCTCGTGCTGTTTGCAAACCACAGCCCTGCCTCTAATCCTGCTCCTAACAACAAGTGGAGGAATTCCCTGCCAGAATTAATCACAAAGCAGCCAGCCCTGCCAGCCTCAGCCTTTTGGCTGCCCCCACGGGCTGGCAATCAGCACATCTCTGCATTTGTGCTGGTCTCCTCGCCAGTCCTGCCCTGAAGCTCGGGCACTGCTGCAGCACTCTGAGCTCAGTGAGGAGCCTCCAGGGAGCTCCTCCTGCCCTCCCTGGGACCAAATCCCAGCCAGAAAGCAGCAGCAGGAACGTTTCAGAGCAGCAGCTCCCAGGCAGGACTTTCTGAGCATCTTTGATTCATTTCTGGTTATCTCCAGGTGCCTTTTTCAGGGGGATTTGTCCTGACCCAGCACACAGAGGTGGGCAGGCGGCTGGGGCCAAGGTTCTGCTCCTCTCCTTGTTGGAATAAAATGGTTTCAGCAACGACCAACCCTTCAGCAGCACCTCTGGGAGTTGTGTGTGGAACAATTGATGATGTTCAGCTCCCCTCAGAGCCCTGCCAGCAAAACCAGCCCCAGCAGAGCCCAGCCCCAAAGCCCAGCGTGGAACTGGCCCTGGGGAGAGGTGACAAAGCCACCTCTGTCCCCTCTGATGCCTCCTGTCCCCACCTGAACACCCCAGGACACCTGCTGTGTGTGTTCTCCAGAGCTTTGTCCCTGGTTCAGTGGCCTCTGGTGTGCATCAGCCTCTTCCTTTTCGCTCCAGGAATGTTCCATGGGATCACTGAGGCTGGAGAAGACCTCCAAGATCAGCCAGCACCACTAAAGCCACTGTCCCCAAGTGCCACATCCCTCACCTGAGCACCTCCAGGGGTGCTGTCCCCACCCCTGCACTGGGCAGCCTCTTCCAGAGGTTTTCCTCCAGAAATTCCTCCTGATTTTGAACCCAAACCTCCCCTGGCACAGCTCCAGACCATTTCCTACAGTTCCTTCATTTATAAAACAAACCAGAGCACCTCAATTAAGGAACAGGAATCAGAGATTTACATCCTTTTCTCCTGGTGGGAATGAGAAGAACCCTTTTGCATTTCTGGAATGCCCCAGGTCTCCAGGAATTCCAGCAATGCTGATCAAAGCCCAGCAGTTTCCCTGCAAAGCAAACAATACTGAAAGCCATTGTGACACCCAGGGTCAGCTGAGCCTCACTGGGTCACGGGGAAAAAATGGATTTATGGCCAGGGTGGCTTCTTGGGGTTGTGCAGGGAAAAGGCCTTTGGAAAATTGTTCATTTGGAGATTGAGCAGGGAAAGGGGAGGGCTGGGAGCTGCCAGGGCTGATTTCCACACACAGCACCAATCCCTCCTGGGCACACACGGGGCTGAGGGAGTGATTTCGGTTCTCAGCCTCCAAAGACAGCCCCAAAGGGGTCAGGGGGGCTGTTCCCTCTGCCTTTGGGGTTCACTCACACACACACAGGCACAAGCAGATTTCCAGAGAAGGCTCAGTGAGCACACACAGATCCAGCTCTCATTGGGAAGGGCACACACCACTCAGTATAAAACCTGACAGAAATCCCCACACAGATCCAGCTCTCATTGGGAAGGGCACACATCACCCAGTGTAAACCCTGACAGAAACCCCACACACAGATCCAGCTCTCATTGGGAAGGGCACACATCCCTCAGTATAAAACCTGACAGAAACCCCACACACAGATCCAGCTCTCATTGGAAGGGCACACATCCCTCAGCACAAAACCTGACAGAAACCCCACACACAGATCCAGCTCTCGTTTAGAAGGGCACACATCCCTTAGTATAAAACCTGACAGAAACCCCACACACAGATCCAGCTCTCATTGGAAGGGCACACATCCCTCAGTGTAAAACCTGACAGAAATCCCCACACAGATCCAGCTCTCATTGGGAAGGGCACACATCACCCAGTGTAAAACCTGACAGAAATCCCCACACACAGATCCAGCTCTCATTGGAAGGGCACACATCCCTTAGTATAAACCCTGACAGAAACCCCACACACAGATCCAGCTCTCGTTTAGAAGGGCACACATCCCTTAGTATAAAACCTGACAGAAACCCCACACACAGATCCAGCTCTCATTGGAAGGGCACACATCCCTCAGTGTAAAACCTGACAGAAACCCCACACACAGATCCAGCTCTCATTGGGAAGGGCACACATCACCCAGTGTAAAACCTGACAGAAATCCCCACACACAGATCCAGCTCTCATTGGAAGGGCACACATCCCTTAGTATAAACCCTGACAGAAACCCCACACACAGATCCAGCTCTCGTTTAGAAGGGCACACATCCCTTAGTATAAAACCTGACAGAAATCCCCACACACAGATCCAGCTCTCATTGGAAGGGCACACATCCCTTAGTATAAAACCTGACAGAAATCCCCACACACAGATCCAGCTCTCATTGGGAAGGGCACACATCCCTCAGCACAAAACCTGACAGAAACCCCACACACAGATCCAGCTCTCATTGGAAGGGCACACATCCCTCAGCACAAAACCTGACAGAAACCCCACACACAGATCCAGCTCTCATTGGGAAGGGCACACATCACCCAGTGTAAAACCTGACAGAAATCCCCACACACAGATCCAGCTCTCATTGGAAGGGCACACATCCCTCAGTGTAAAACCTGACAGAAACCCCACACAGATCCAGCTCTCATTGGAAGGGCACACACCACTCAGTATAAACCCTGACAGAATCCCCACACAGATCCAGCTCTCATTGGGAAGGGCACACATCACCCAGTGTAAAACCTGACAGAAATCCCCACACACAGATCCAGCTCTCGTTGGGAAGGGCACACATCCCTTAGTATAAAACCTGACAGAAACCCCACACACAGATCCAGCTCTCGTTTAGAAGGGCACACACCACTCAGTATAAAACCTGACAGAAACCCCACACACAGATCCAGCTCTCATTGGGAAGGGCACACATCCCTCAGCACAAAACCTGACAGAAACCCCACACACAGATCCAGCTCTCGTTTAGAAGGGCACACATCCCTTAGTATAAAACCTGACAGAAACCTCAAGTTTCCCTCCACTTGTATTTATAATTGAAGAATCCTGCAATCAACAAGGGTTTATTTATTGCAGACTCTCCCTCGCTGACCCCTGCAGGTTTGTCACCCCTCCCTGACATCCAGGGAGCCCCAGGGCTGGCAGCATCCCTCTGGGTAGGGCTGAAACCAGGGCAGTGACCCCAAAGCTGCCAGGCAGCAGCAGGAACCCAAACACTCCTGCTCCCAGAGGAGGCTGGCAGCCCAGCAGCAGCGTGGGGAACCTCTGATTAATGAAATTACAAATCAAATCATGCTCTCTGCAAGGCCTTTCTGCTTCACTTGGCACCAGCCCTGGGGACATTGCTGCCACAAGCTCCTTTAACACACACCACTGCATTTGGGAACAACACGGGGCTGGGACCTCCAGAAAGGGCTTCACCAGCACTGGGAAATCCTTTTCCACCTTCATCTTTTTTAACCAGAATATTCAAAGATTTCCTACAGCTAAAACGTGACACAGGAAAGGAAAAAAAAAACCACAGCTGGAAAAGGAAGGGATGGGGAGAGGACGGGAAAGGGGAGAGGAGGGGAAAAGGGGGAGGAAGGAAAAAAGGAGAGGAGGGAAAAAAGGAGAGAGGAGGGAGAAAGAGAGAAGAGGGGAAAAAGAAGAGAGGAGGGGAAAAAGGAGAGGAGGGAAAGGGAGAGGAGAGAAAAGGAATGGAGGGAAAGGCAGAGGAGGGAAAAAGGGAGAGGAAGGAAAAAGGGAGAGGAAGGAAAAAGGGAGAGGAAGGAAAAAGGGAGAGGAAGGAAAAAGGGAGAGGAAGGAAAAAGGGAGAGGAAGGAAAAAGGGGGAGAGGAGGTAAAGGGATAGGAGAGAAAAGGGATGGAGGGGAAAAGGGAGAGGAGGGAAAAGGAAAGGAAGGAAAGGCAGAGGAGGGAAAAAGGGAGAGAAAGGAAAAAGGGAGAGAGGAAGGAAAAAAAGGAGAGAGGAAGGAAAAAGGGAGAGAGGAAGGAAAGGGAGAGGAGGGAAAAGGAAAGAAAAGGAGAGAAGAAGGGAAAGGAGGGAGAACACAATCCCGGGGCAGCAGGAGGTGCCCAGCCCTCACCTGCAGCTGCCAGCCCCACGTCCAGGGGGCTCCTCTTGAACTCACAGCGGCTCTGGCTCTCGGGCATAACGAGCTGCCGGCTCTGGTGCAGGTTGGAGATGATGGTGGCCAGGTCACTGTCACGGCTGCGGCAGAGCACACAAACCCCACGTTAGGGAAATCCCATCTGCCCACAACAAGAATTGATTTTTATTTTTTTTTATCCACCCCTGTGAGCACATCTGGGAGAGGGTTTTTGTGAGCTCCAGCACAGCTGGATTCCAGGTAACCTCTCCTCAATCTGGGGGATTTCAAAGCCTCATTTCCCAGCAAGGACCCTGCAGCTGCCAGAGCTCCTGGTTCCAGCCCTGCCAAAATACAACTTGCATGGGCCAGGACTCACATCTCACATGGAAAAACTGAAAAAAAAACCCCAACCCTGAAAAGTGCAAGGATTGGCAGATGTGCTCCAGAATGAAGAGGAAACTTGAACTGAAATAACTGATCGTTTTCTATCAGCTGCCACCCCTCTGTTGTTAAAATCCCGAGTTTTTCCATTCCGTCACTGCTGGGACAAAAGGCTGCTGGAGTTTGATTGAACGATGGTTTTTCTCCTTGGAGAGAAACCCACCACGAGCAGCGTCACTCCGAGCTGAGGGGACAGATTTATTTACAAAAAGCCATTTTCAACTCTCCCCTCCAAGAGATCCTGAAACAATGCTCTTCCTCCTGGGAAAAGAGACTGTGTTAGAGCAATTCAGCATGATTTTGCCTGTTCTCCTTGCATCCCACTGCTGCTGAATACGCTGGGTTAGTCCTTTTATTTTATTTTTTTTTCTATTTTTTCCCCTTCTGTGGAGAGGAAAAACACAAACCCCGATTCACTGTAGCAGATACTGCAGCTCAGTGGCCAGTGCTTCTGCTGGCAAATCCCTCTCCAGCTGCAAAATATTCCCGAATAAATGATCTGCCAAGAGTGAGGAGGAAGAACAAGGTGGATCCCCGTGGCAGGAGCTGGGAAATGTCCCTTTGGTTGGTTTGCAGGGGATGCTGAGCTCCCCAATCCCCCCAGCAGCAGGGGCTCACCCCGAGCTAAACTGAGCCACTTTTCTCCCTGAAATCTCTCTCTCTGAAGGGAATTTGAGACAGAGACACTGGGAAAAAAATAAAAAAAAGAATAATAAATTAGGAATATTGCCCTCCCTACCCTCTGTCTCTGAAGGGAATTTGACAGCCAGCAGAGCCAGAAACACTGGGAAAAATAATAATAATAATAAAAAAATAAATTAGGAATATTGCCCTCCCTGCCCTCTGTCTCTGAAGGGAATTTGAGACAGAGACACTGGAGGGAAAAAAATAAATAAAATACTAATAAATGAGGAATACTGCCCTCCCTGCCCAGCCACGGCTCCCACCCAGGGGTGTCCTCACCTGGGCCCAGCAGGGCAGCCCGGAGGGTGCATTATCTGCAGAATTACCTGGCACTGATCTGCCTTAAATACCCCCCAAATCCCCGCAGCGCTGCTCGCCCCGGCCCCCGGGCTGCAGCTGGGGCTCAGCCCTGTCTAGCTCCCTGCTAATCAGATCAGGTCATGACAGAAAGTCTTTAGGGACTTTCAGCAGGCGTCTGGGCTGCAGATTTTTTTTTTTTTCCTCGGGAGGGGGGAAAGAGGCTGCAGACACAAAAAGCCCCTCCCCAGGATCCCCTCAAGGGGATCAGCAGGAGGAGGGATGTTGGGATCCCAAATCCTCTGAGCATCTCTCCCCTCCTCCTGCTCCTAAAGAGTGCTCCTTATGCAAGCACGAGGCTCATTACTTAAGCCACCCCACAGGTGAGTGGGAAGCCCGTTTCTCCTGTGCCAAGCACTTTTTGGGTCTTATCCTCTTTTAGCTGCCACCTTTAAGATGCATTATGCAAATATTTGGGTGCCTTAAGTCATTTATGGGATTAATGTGAAGTGATTATCAGTTCTTTTTAATCATGCCAATCAATAAGTGGCTGTCAGGGACAGAGGACAAATGCAGATAAACGCTGCCATCAGCACAAGGCCCGGAAAGGGCGGAGGAGAGCAGGGAGTGGGGAGAGAAAAATGGGATAATTACATCTTTGCCTTTGCACGGTGCCTCGCATCCCAGTGGAGGCCAGAGCGGCTCTTGGGGGTAAACACCTTCAGCCACGGGCAGGGAGTGTTTTATCCGCCGGGAAAATGCAGCTCCTACCCCTCTGGAGAGGCTCCTCCAAACCCAGAGTGCAGAACACCAGGGAAAAGAGTGAAATGTCCAGGGAAAAGAGTGAAATGTCCAGGGAAAAGAGTGAAATGTCCAGGGAAAACAGTGAAATGTCCAGGGAAAACAGAACCCAGGAGATCTCCATGAAGGAAACATCCCCACGCCAGCAGAGGTGTTCTCCTTCTCCCCAAAATCCTTTCAGGAGGTTTTCCACGGGTTTAAAACAAACATCGTGGTGTGTAAAGGTGCATCAGCAAATCCAGGTTCAGGGAACACAGGGAACTGAGTGCTCTGACTGCACTCAGGTCACCCATGGAATCAGGGAAAATCCAGTTCCCTCTTCTCCATCCCAGTCCCTATTCTCTCCCAGTCCCCTATTCCCCCATCCCAGTTCCTATTCCTCCATCCCAATTCTCCATCCCAGTCCCTATTTTTCCATCCCAGTTCCCTGTTCTCCATCCCAGCCCTCCCAGATCCCTCTCCCTGGGGTGCAGAACTCCAGCAGGGGATGGGACACAGGCCCCCAGACCCCTCTGGCCGCTGTCCTGGGAGCCACAGTGGGCACAGAGGTGCTGCCAGATGTCCCCGAGGTCACAGCCCAGTGCCCAGAGCCTCCTCCTCCTCCTCCTGCACGGGTCTCCCTCGGAGCCATCAGCAGCCAGCGCATCTTTAACGAGGAGCGGGATGAGCAGACTAATGGCTGGAGACAATTAAGCGCAGTATAAATCAGTGTCGGGGCTGTGCAGGCGGCACAGGCAGCCCGGCGCCTGCCCACACTGCGGGGAGGGGCAGCGAGGCACTTTGGTCCGAATTTCAATAATCTTCACTCGTGGCTGCCTTTCTGATTGCTGCAGCTCCCAGGACTGAGCAGTGACCCGGCTCCGAGTGTCCCCTCCTGCTCACGGGGATGCCTCAAGTTTTCATTTCATGTATTTCGTGTTCTGCGGTGCCCAGGGCTCACAGGCAGTGTCACTGAGCTCTGCACACAGCAGGGACACAAAACAAATCTTCTCCTGCTGCACACCAAGGACAATGGTTACAGTTTTCAGCCCCAAAAGCACAAACAGGGGTGGGCTAAAGACAGAAAACAAACTGATGGGACCTCATCATCAGCATCTGGAACTGGACAATTCAAGCCCAATGTGCAAATGACCAAAACTTATCAAAGTGTCAGACCTGGTAACTTTTGTCCACTTTGTGACCATTTTGGGTCAAATTTGGGTCCATTTTGTGCCCACTTTGTGCCCATTTTGGGTCCACCCTGGGTGCAGCCCTTCCCAGGCTCTTGTCCTGCCCAAGGTGTACCCTAAAGGCCTTTTAACAAATATCTACTTTATTCTCCAGCTCTGCCCACTTTACCCTCCAGCCCACCTGGTCCTGCAGACAGGAGCTCCAGGGAGAGCTGGGATAAAACCTGAGTGACTCCTGAACCAGCAGACACAAAATTCCCTGACCCAGAAACTGCAGGGGAATGGCTCCAGCACCACACCAGACTTCTCCTAACACTGAATCAAATCAAAACACAGGGAAAAATCTCTGAAGGGATGCAAAGCAGGAGACTGGAAGAGAAGAGAGACTCAGAAAGTAAAAGAGGGAAGAAATAAGACGGAAAAGTATTTCTTTTAAAATACATTTCACCCGCTCTCCAACCCCTTAATGATCCCCCAGTAAGTGCAGGGATTATATTAAATTTTACTGATCAATACAGCGGCCATAAAACTGTCCCGACCCTCTGCCCAGCCCTCCAATAAAGAAAGGGAAAATCCAATATGCAAAAGGAGGGATGTCAGGGCCTGCAGGGGAGGGCAGTGACAGGGCAGGGCAGGGGAGCTGCCAGGCTGCACCCAGGGCTGCCAGCCCCTGTTCTCCAGCCCAGTTCCTGTTCTCCAGCCCCAATTCCCTGTTCTCTATCCCAGTTCCCTCTTCTCCAGTCCAGTTCCCTCTTCTCCAGCCCCAATTCCCTGTTCTCCATCCCAGTTCCCTCTTCTCCAGCCCCAATTCCCAGTTCTCCATCCCAGTTCCATGTTCCCCATCCCAGTTCCCAGTTCTCCAGCCCAGTTCCATGTTCTCCATCCCAGTTCCCAGTTCTCCATCCCAGTTCCCAGTTCTCCATCCCAGTCCCTGTTCTCCAGCCCCAATTCCCAGTTCTCCATCCCAGTTCCCAGTTCTCCATCCCAGTCCCTGTTCTCCAGCCCCAATTCCCAGTTCTCCATCCCAGTTCCATGTTCCCCATCCCAGTTCTCTCTCTCCCATCCCAGTCCCTCCCAGCCCTTTCTGGCCCCTCTCTCTGGGTGCAGAACTCAGCAGGGGATGGCACAGACCCAGGATGTCTCACCTGGCTCAGGTGCCAGGTCCAGCTCCTTCCCCTCCCTGAGGAGTGGCAGAGAGAAGCCCCAAGGAGACGAGACCATCCCCAGGAGCTGCAGAAACACCAGGGAATGTCCCTTTTCTGTCATTCCCAGCAGCACAGCAATCCAATCCCTGCTGTCAGGAGTTTGTCCCACCAGCTGCTGCAGGAAACAGCCGCGAGTTTCACCAGGGGACGGTTAGATCAGAGAGCAGAGAACATTTCCCACCCAAAAAAAAGGGACTAAAGCCTGGCCAGGGATGTGGGCATGTGGCCCTTGGGGACACGGGCAGGGCTAGGCTTGGCTCTGGTGACCTGGGAAGCAGGATTTCGCGGGAGCAGAGCTCAGGGCTGCCCGGAGTGGAGCACACGCCCAGGGTCGGGAGGGATGTAAATCAGGCAGGGAATAATGAGCTTTTTATGGAAGCCATTAAAGGAGAGCCCAGATCGGTCCATAAATGCTGTTGCATCCTTACAGCCCTGAGAAAGGAGCTGATGTAAGAGCAGAAGCGTGGGGTGGCCGGGCTGGGGCAGCACAGGCACTCGGGGGGATCACAGTTCCTAGTTAGGAGGGGTTTTTTAAAAAAAAAAAACCAAACTAAGAAGTGGTTTCTAAAGAAACATCAGCACTCCAGTCCAGCCCCTGGGAAAAAATTGGAACACCCTCTCCCCAGAAAAAAAATCCCAAAAGATCCAAAACAAAAAAAACACCAAAAAACCCCAAAAAACCCAAACCAAAAAAAACACCAAAAACCCACCCCCCAAACCAAACAAAAAACCCCAAATCCAAAAAAAAAAAAAAAAAAAACCCCAAAAAACCAAACAAAAAAAACCCAAAAAACCCAAACCAAAAAAAAAAACCACCCAAAAAACTCAAAAAAAAAACCAAACCAAAAATGCCCAACCACCACCAACCAAAAAAAAAAAAAAAAAAAAAAAAAAAAAACAACCCACACCAACTCAAAAAAACCAACCAAAAAAACCCCAACCAACCCCAAAAATCCACAACAGCACCAAAAAAACCCCCTAAAAACATCCCCAAACCCCAACCTCTGATGAATCTGGGGGTTGTAGAAGGACCTACAAGAGCAATTCGTGCTGCAGCCCCCAGATGAAGCAGCTCCAAGAAGATCTCTGCCCTCAGCCTGCAGTGTCCACCCTCCGTGGGCCATTTAATCACAGCCTCATTGATTTTTCAGCCCCAGAAGGGAGTGTTCCACCCCCCTGCTCTGACCTCCTGCTCAGCAAATCAGCCCCTGGTGCTCCCAGTTAATGGTGGCAAGAAAAAAGAAAAAAAAAATAATAATAAGGAATGAATGTGTGAGTTGTGTGTGTGTGTGTGCTCAGTAGGAACAGAGACTCTCCCCTGTCAACCGTGGCCAGGCCAAACCCAGCGCTCTGGGAATAAAATCCTGCTCATTCCCAAGAACTGATGGATCCCCTCGGCTCATTCCTTGCAATAAATTAATAATAATAAAAAAATGCAATAAAAGTTCACAAGCTCTGACTGCCCCCACCCAAGGACTAAGCCCTAGCAGAGGCAGGAGTGACGCCAGGCCAGGGACCCCTGTGGCAGGACTTTGTCCCCGGCTGGCTGTGCCCTGCCCTGGCCCTGAGCAGCCAGGCAAGGTCAGGGTGCTGACCCCCCCAGTAAAGCCACCGTGGGTCACTGTGTCAGCACAAAAGGCTCAGGGAAGGCTGAGCTCAGCCCCGCTGTCCCCTCCTGCTGCTGCTGCTGCTGCTGCTGCTCACCTTGGCCACAGCCCCGGAGCCTGCGGAGCGCCCGGGCCACGGGATTGGGGTCACGGCTCTGCGGGGACACCTGGGGACACCTGGGGACAGGGGGGACAGCAGAGGGGCTGCACAGAGCACTGTGAGCCTGGGCCAGACCTGGCACCTCCCTGTCACACCCCGGTACCTCCCTGTCACTGTCACACCCCTGGCATGGCCCTGTCACCCCTCTGTCCCAGCCCTGGGCTGGGCACGGGATTGGGGTCACGGCTCTGCGGGGACACCTGGGGACAGGGGGGACAGGGGGGACAGCAGAGGGGCTGCACAGAGCACCGTGACCCTGGGCCGGAGCTGGCACCTCCCTGTCACACCCCTGGCATGTCCCTGTCACACCCCTGTCACTGTCACACCTCTGGGCACGGGATTGGGGTCACGGATCTGCGGGGACACCTGGGGACAGCAGAGGGGCTGCACTGTGACCCTGGGCCGGAGCTGGCACCTCCCTGTCACACCCCTGGCACCTCCCTGTCACTGTCACACCCCTGGCATGTCCCTGTCACCCCTCTGTCCCAGCCCTGGGCTGGGCACGGGATTGGGGTCACGGATCTGCGGGGACACCTGGGGACAGGGGGGACAGCAGAGGGGCTGCACAGAGCACTGTGACCCTGGGCCGGAGCTGGCACCCTCCTGTCACCCCTCTGTCACACCCCTGGCACCTCCCTGTCACTGTCACTGCTACCACCTGGCCACCTCTTCTTATTACTGTTTTTTTAAATTATATTTGTATACTTTGATTACCTACATATTTATTTATATTTTATACTTTATATTTATATTCTAGATTAAAATATGTGCTATTATATATTATATTGTCAGTTATTAAATGTATTGTGCATTTATATTTATGTATTTTTATATTATATACTATCAATTATATAGTATATAATAGATACTATATATTCTGTATGCATATTATATATTATATTGCATATATGTATCATGTATTTGTACATTATATTTATTGAATATTACATAGAGTATATATCATATACTATATTATATACTAGATATGTTATAGTATCATAGTATATATTCTATAGTATATATTCTATAGTATATATTCTATAGTATATATTCTATATTGTATATTATTATCTATTATATCATATATGATTATATGTATTATGTAGCTGTATTTTGTATTTTATATTTTATATAACATATTATATATGTCATGTATTATAGATTATACATATTACGTTATATATTATATATTTCTATTATCTATTATTATTATAGATTCTATTGTGTTTCTATTCTATTTTTATTGCTCGGCCTTTTGGGTAACTTTTTGAACTTTTTACCATTGGTAAAAACCTCTCTGGGTCCTTCTCTGTCCTTCTGAGGCCCGGATTTGAGAGAACTCTGCCCCTCTGAGATGTCACCCCCAGACACAGGAAAAAGAGAGGGAAAAGGAGAAATGAAGGAAAAAAAAAAAAAAAAAAAGGAGGAATAAACAGATTTTCCCAAGTGGAGGGAGCAGAGAGGCCTGAAAATCCCACCCCACGCCGTGGGCAGCGGGGCCCTAAATCTCCCTGCAGACTGAGGCTGGAAAAACAAATCCATCATCCTGCAGTGTCCCCAGCAAAATGGCCATAAAATTTCATTAATGCTCATGACAGTTCATAAAAATGATCAGTTGGGCTGGCGACTCCCAAATCAGGTGGCAATAAGTATGAAGATGTTTGCACCTTTGTCATTCAGCTCCCTGCAAGCTCCTAAATAAAATTTTAAAAAATCAAGTGGGATTACAGCACCCTGAGAGATGGGGAGGAGAGAGATCCCGGAGGTTTGGGGTTTGTCAGGACACGGGGACAGATGTTTTGCTGAGGCAGTGACAGCAGCGTGTGCCTGGCACTGCTGAGGACCCTTCAAACATCCCCAAGCCCCTCGTTTTCTCCCCTCACTGAGCCCTGAGCTGATGAAATGTTAAATTGCTCGGCTTTAATCAGGGCAGCAGGGGAGGGAGGATCCTCGGGAGTCACTCACAGCAGCCAGGGCAGAATTTCAGCTCATTTCAATGTAAATTAATTGCTCCAACCCCAATCCCAATCCCACAGAGGGGTGTGAGGAGGGAGGGCTGGAGGAAATCTCCAGTTCCAGGTTCTGTCTTTGGGGATTGGTGCTTTCAGATGAGAGAAATGGACCCTAAGGGACTTGGGATAAACTGAGCATCAAGAACTCCTGGTACTTTTTTACTTCACACAATCCTCAAAGAAACAACATGGCCAGAATAAAAAATAATAAACTTTTTCAAATGAACTCTCCCCCTTTTCTTGTAGGCATCTAACAGCTCTTCTCACCATTATCAAAAATGCAATTTTAGCTTTAAAAAACAAAGTTAAAACTGGTTTATCAGCTCCCCATTCCCCTTTAGCATCTGAATCTCTAGCCCATAAAGGGTCTTCCTTCCCCACCCCACCCCTGCAGCCACATCAATCTTCCTGGGGACGAATGCAGGAGCAGAAAGTGCTGCTAATTAAATGATGATGACAGAATTAATTCAGATGAAGTCATACTTCTCATCTCTCCAAATTTTCTCCTGGTTTAACCTCGTCCCTGCAGGAAAGGGAGAAGCCACTCGGGTTCCTGACTCCTAAAACCACGGGATGAGGACTGAGGTGTTCCCCTGAGCTGCCCACTGCCCAAAGCCGGGGCAGGAATCACCTGGATGGGCTGAATCCAGCCTGGTGCTGAAGGAATCTCCTTTTCCTGCTGTGGCTGACACATCTGTGGGCTCTCACTGGGGACTCTGAGAGTCTTCCACAGAGTCAGGAGGCACATTTGTCCCCCAGAGAGCCCAGGAGTTTTGGGGACAGCTCTGCAGTCCCCCACAGCTGGAATCTCCCCTGACTTCACCTGATGGGCAAAGCTCACCTTGTCCAGCTTCTATTACACTTATTATGTTATATATTATATAGTTCTATTATATATTATATTGGATTTATATTCTATTCTTATTGCTCAGCTTTTGGGGTAACTTTTACAACTTCACCACTGGTAAAAACCCCTCTGGGTCTCTCGCTCATATCATGTTATATATTATATATTTCTATTAAATATTATTATTGTAGATTATATTGTGTTTCTATTCTGTTTTTATTGCTCGGCCTTTTGGGTAACTTTTAGAACTTTTTACCATTGGTAAAGACCCCCTCTGGGTCCTTCTCTGTCCTTCTGAGGCACGGATTTGACAGAATTCAGCTCCCACCTCTGCCCAGGTATCCACCCCTCCCAAAATATCATCCCCCAGGGAAAGGAAAAAGGGAGGGGAAGAGCAGGAGAGCAGCCAGGAGTGCCAGAGGGGGAAGGCAGGTCCCTTTTGGGGACACTCTGCCCCTCCTGGTGTCCCTGCAGGGCTGTCCCCAGCTCTGCCAGCACCTGCTGAAAACTCCTTTCTGACCTTTCAGTCCCCTGTTCCAGGTCTCGGGGATTAGAATGGAAAAGCTTACTAGGGGAAATAAAATAAAAATAAAATAAAATAAAAATTATAAAATAAAATAAAATAAAATAAAAATAATGAAAATAAAATATAAAATAAAATAAATAAAACCAGCCAGCCCCCCCAGGCATCCTCCATCCTGCTGGAAGGGCAGAGCAGCAGCGGGTGGCACTCGATAACGTCCCCTGTGTCACCCGGCGGAGCTCTGCTGAGTCAGGAGCAGCCTTGACACCTCCAGCAGCAGCTGCTTCTCAACCCTGCCCTGCCCTGCCCTCCCCTCCTGCCCGGCTTCCCAGGGGAAGGAGCTAAATCACTGAATTTCCCATTTTGTTCCCTTCTCCCGTCTCCTTTCCCGGGTGTTTTTCATCTCCTCTTTCCCCCCCAACCCTGATTTATGCCTTTTTTTTTTTTTCCTCCTCCTGCCCTGATGGATTCCCCTTTTCAGGCAGCTCCCAGGGTGCAGCTGCAGCACACCCAAGGGTGCAGTCCCTGAGAGCTGAGCTGAGCCTCCTGCCAGCCCGGGCTGGGATGAGATCCCTCACAGGGCTCTGTGGCCACCTGGGCCACTCACAGAGAGAAATCCTTCTGTCCTGCCATAGAAACCCCAAATCCTTCTCCATATAAACCCCAAAACCTTCTCCATACAAACCCCAGATCCTTCCTCTGTCCTGCCACATAAACCCCAAATCCTTCTCCATATAAACCCCAAACCCTTCTCCATATAAACCCCAAATCCTTCCTCTGTCCTGCCATGGAAACCCCAAATCCTTCATCTGTCCTGCCACATAAACCCCAAATCCTTCTTCTGTCCTGCCACAGAAACCCCAAATCCTTCCTCTGTCCTGCCATAGAAACCCCAAATCCTTCTCCATATAAACCTCAAATCCTTCTCCATTATAAACCCCAAATCCTTCCTCTGTCCTGCCATAGAAACCCCAAATCCTTCTCCATATAAACCTCAAATCCTTCTCCATATAAACCCCAAATCCTTCCTCTGTCCTGCCATAGAAACCCCAAATCCTTCCTCTGTCCTGCCATACAAACCCCAAATCCTTCTTCTGTCCTGCCATAGAAACCCCAAATTCTTTTCCATATAAACCACAAACCCTTCTTCTGCCACACACCATAACTATTTGGGTTTTGTTTTTTTTTTTCCCCTTCTAAACGGGCTGGATGAGCAGCTTTTGACAGCTGGGCTTTTGACAGCTGGGCTCCTCAGGAGAAGCCAAACTTCTGTTCCCAAGGGGAATTACTGAGTTTTCTTCCAGGACAGAGCTGAACTGAAGGGAACAGTCGAGTTGAGGAAGACCAGGAAATATATTTGACATAAAAACCAAGCCACACGTTACAAGTTCAGATTTTTTTTCAGATTTTTCCTTTTTTTAAGACAGGGATTCTGATTTCCAAAGGTGTTGGCACCCTCAGCTGCCATTGTGCAGAATCATTGCTCACAGGGCCATTAATTAAGGCACTGTCAGCACTTCCACCCCAAACCTCTGCCTTTTAGGAGGTTATAACTCAGCCATTAAACTCTGCTCTGGGCTGAAATTTAGCATGAAAGGCTCTGCCTGGAAAGAATCCATCCTTTTGTATTTGAGAGTCCCAAAAGCTTGGAGCAGCAAACCAAAGGGGTTTATTCTAAGGGCTGCCTTTCCAAAACCTGTTTTTATGCCTGAGCTGCTGCACTGGCTCCTTCTGCTCACCCTGGGGTGGGGTTTGTGAAAAACCTGGGGTTTGTGAAAATTCCTCTGGAAAAATGAGGAATTGTGGTTCAGAGAATTCCTCTGCCCTCCCTGGAGTGCAGGATGAGTCCACACGGATTCCCCACCTTCATCCCCATGGCCAAGGTTTAATTCCCTCTCAGTTAAAAGAGAGATTGGGGTTTTCAGGCCTCTCTGCTCCCTCCAGCTGGGAAAATCGGTTTATTCCTCCTCTTTTCCTTTCCCTGTCAGGCACAGACATGGACACTGTCCTCTGCTCCACCAGTGCTCTGATTTCCCCCTTTTTTATTTTTATTTTTCCATCTCTAACTGAACAGGTTCACACACAACATCCCAAACTCCTTTCAGCAGAACTCCAGTTTCTCTCTGGGCTCTGTGGTTTCTCTCTTTGGCAGCAGATCCCAGGGAGCAGATCCTGAGTTCCCCACACCCAGGAGGGGCTGGAGCACCCTGAGACCCTCTCTCTGCTCCCTCCTCTCCTCCTTGAGAAGTTTCCCAGCTGCTCAGATTTATTTCTCTCATTCTGAAAACCCTGAAGAGTTCTCCACAACTCAAAGGCTGCATCCTGATCTGG
Organism: Sylvia atricapilla; assembly: GCF_009819655.1. Classification (NCBI taxonomy): domain Eukaryota; kingdom Metazoa; phylum Chordata; class Aves; order Passeriformes; family Sylviidae; genus Sylvia; species Sylvia atricapilla. Next base: position 21,723 of record NW_027077154.1, on the reverse strand, counting down.
CAAGCCCAGAACACAAGAGACCTTTCAAAAATCCCAGTTTTTAGTGCAAATCTCTGCAGCTGGAGAGCTGAAGGATGAGAAGAGTTTGTGACATGAAGATAATGCACCACACCCAGGAGATCAGATATTCACGTTTGCAACTGGAGATCTTCCATTTATGAATCTCCACTTTCTTGGGACCAGAGTAAACGTATCAAAATTGGGCTTTCTTTAGGAGTCTCATCGATTTTTATCCCCACAATTTTCCCCCAAAACAAAACCAAAAGAGAGCGTGTGTGGCAAGGGCAGAATGAGGAACAAAGGAAGGAAAAAAAGCCCCCAGAACTGACAGAAAACGTTCATTTCCATCCAGCAGCCCCCAGGAAAAAGCAGAAACTCTCAGCCCACCACAGAAAGAGGTGCCCAAAGCGGTACCTGCAGGAGGTCTCTCGGAAGGAGATGTTTAAATCCCAGTGGGTGTGAATCCTGCAACAAACAAAAAACAAAAGGACAGGTCAGAGGCACGGGCTGAGCGCTCCTCTCCTGCCCCTCCGAGCCTGCTCCACCCTGGGGACCCGCAGAGCCCCCCAGCCCCAAATCCTGCCCCAAATCCTGCCCCCTCCAGCACCAAATCCTGCCCCAAATCCTGCCCTGCCCAGCCCCAAATCCTGCCCCAAATCCTGCCCCCTCCAGCCCCAAATCCTGCCCCAAATCCTGCCTCCTCCAGCCCCAAATCCTGCCCCAAATCCTGCCCCCTCCAGCCCCAAATCCTGCCCCAAATCCTGCCCTGCCCAGCCCCAAATCCTGCCCCAAGTCCTGCCCCCTCCAGCACCAAATCCTGCCCCAAATCCTGCCTCCTCCAGCCCCAAATCCTGCCCCAAATCCTGCCCCCTCCAGCACCAAATCCTGCCCCAAATCCTGCCCCCTCCAGCCCCAAATCCTGCCCCCTCCAGCACCAAATCCTGCCCCAAATCCTGCCTCCTCCAGCCCCAAATCCTGCCCCAAATCCTGCCCCCTCCAGCCCCAAATCCTGCCCCAAATCCTGCCCCGCCCAGCCCCAAATCCTGCCCTGCCCAGCCCCAAATCCTGCCCCATCCAGCCTCACTTGGGAGCTCTGTGTCCACAGCAGGACCCAGGAGCTGCTCCACACTGGGAAATCCTCTCCTGCCCCATCCTGCCCCTCTCCTGCCCCATCCTGCCCCTCTCCTGCCCCAGCAGAGCGCTGTCTCAGCCCCCAGGCCCCGTTCAGAGGAGGCAGAAGGAGCTCAGCACTGACATTTCAGCCAGAAGCCCCAAACGTGTCAGTGCCGTGTTCCCTCCCCAGCTGGAAATTCATTATCAGCAATTCCCACCTCAGATATTAACCCAGCACCTTTCTGTCACCCTGCCTGGTACAGGCAGCAGCTTTGGGGTGGACAATAACCTGAATTAAAGCAGAGCAGCTTTAATTAGGAGGGTTTTATGGGTTTTTTTGCTCGGATGGGCAGAGCTGGATCCTCCCTGCTCCTCCTCCCAGTTATCCCAGTCCCAACCTGCACAGCCCCCAGTATCCAAACTGGTCCCCAGCCCTCAGAAGGCTGAGCAGGAGCGAACAGGGGCTCAGGGAATCTCATCCCCAGCTCCTGCTGCTGTGAGGGTCACACTAAGGAGAGCTCCCTGACACAGGGACATGGGCAGAGCTGCCCAAAGCCCCTGTGGGGCAAAACCTCCTTCCCTCCCTTCCTCCACTTCACCTTCCCTGCTGCTCCCACATCTCCTTCCCGGGCAGGGAGGGATTTGGGGCTGTTTGGGATACTCAGCACCCCTGGGAGGTCAGAGGCTGGTCTCTCCCCTCTCTTTCCCTCAAATCCACGTCCTCATTGGGTCAGTGACGCCTTCCCAGGGCTGGGAGCAGGTGCTGGAGCCTCTCCCACCCTCAGACACCATCCCAGTGCTGGGGCTGTGCCCAAGGCTGTGGCTGTCCCTCCCTGCTCCATCCCAGACGCTGTCTCTGCTGTTCTCCTCCTTCCAGGCCAGGGCAAGAGGCCACTCTTTAAACCAGGAATTAAATGCATCAACCCACAAGACAACGCTGGGCTGAACTCCAGCCGGGTGTGAGGATGCTGCTGTTAGAGCTGAGCCTTCCTCTGCCCGGAGAGTGCTGGGATAACAGCCCGGGGCTCCTGACACCATCCCGGGGTGGGAAAGCTGCAGGCTGAGCTCATGCCTTCCTCAGGGCTGGGGGAAAGTTAAAACTGCCCCAGCTACTGCCCAGCCACGGCATTTGGGGAGTCTGGCTCGGAATTCTGGAATCATTGAGGCTGGAAAAGTCCTCTAAGCTCCTCCGGGGCAGCTTTTACCCCAGCACTGCCACCTTCACCACTACACCACGTCCCCAGGTGCCACACCTGAGCGTTCCCTGAGCCTCCCCAGGGATGGAGACTGCCCCACTTCCCTCCTTTGGGGCCTGGGACAAGCCAGAGGGCGGCAGCAAAGCCAAGCCTGCCACCCCAGAGCCACCCCAGGCTGCTCCTGCTGCCACTGCCACCACCCCCAGGGCCAGCAGGAAGGGGGACAGGTTGCTCCTTTTGTCCCCAGAGCCACCCCAGGCTGCTCCTGCTGTCCCCAGAGCCACCCCAGGCTGCTCCTGCTGCCCCCAGAGCCACCCCCAGGGCCAGCAGGAAGGGGACAGGCTGCTGTTGCTGTCCCCAGAGCCACCCCAGAGCCACCTCAGGCTGGTCCTGCTGTCCCCAGAGCCACCTGAAAGGCCAGCACAAGGGGGACAGGTTGCTCCTGCTGTCCCCAGGGCCACCCCAGGCTGATCCTGCTGCCACTGCCACCACCCCCAGGCCAGCAGGAAGGGGACAGGCTGCTGTTGCTGTCCCCAGAGCCACCCCAGAGCCACCCCAGGCTGGTCTTGCTGCCACTGCCACCACCCCAAGACCAGCAGGAGGGGGACAGGCTGCTGCCCACTCGAGGCCCTGGAGCAGCAGGAGGTGCCCAGTGTCCCCTCAGTGGCCCAGCAGGGCTGGGGGATCTCTGTGTCCAAGGGATAAAACGCTTGGGAACGCTGGTGGCAGCAGCACATGTTCCCTGCCTGGGCACTGAATTCCTGGTTTTTTCCCCTTATTCCTGCACTCTCAGGATTTCTGCCTGCTCCACCAGCCCCAGTTTTCCCCCCAACACTGCAGCACAGCTCCCAGAAAAACCCAGCTTTTGGGTTGAAGCAGCCGGGAGAATCCTGCTGCCCTCCAAGGAAATCAAAAAGAGAAAACTGCTGGAGGATTTCTGGAGAGCACAGCCTTGGTGAGCTGGCTGCCTGAGAGCTGCCACCCATTCCTCCTTCATTTCCTCATAAACAAGGCAAAGCAATTACACTAATTAAAGATTTAAGATAAGAGCACTTTGTATTTGGGGGGCCAGCATTATCAATTAGGGAGTTATCACGTTGTTCTCCCTCCTAATGAGCCATTAAAAGCCTAATTAAAGGGGGCAGGAGGAGCAGGGCAGCTCACCAAACCTGTCTGGGAGGGGTCCCTGCGTTGGGAGGCTCCAGGGGCATTCCCAAAAACACCTTTCCCTTTTTTCCAGGCTCCAGGAGAGCCGCAGTGATAAACCCGGAGTTTAATTACAGCGGGTTTTATGGCCAAAGAGCTGGCTGCTCTTTTGTCTCCGAGCTGCCGAGGGGACGGGGTCTGTGGGAGGGAAAAGGAGGGAGCAGCTCCTCTGCTGCCAGCCGAGGAGCACATAAAACAGGAGAAAAGCGATGAGATGGGGTTTGTCTGGGGCTCTGAGCATCACCCGAGGAGGTGCCCTGAGCTGCCTCCAGGGGCTCGGGCTCCATAAAGGGGTCTCTGAGATCCCTGGGGCTGTGCAGGGGAATCCAGAGGCTGGGACAAGGAATTCTGCCCGCCTGGATATTCCAGAACGTTTTATTGTGGGTTTATTGCAAGGGTTTTGGGTAAAAGGGATTTGCCTTCAGCCACCAGCTTCTGCTGGAGGGAAATCCCAAAGAGAGAGGAGAGAGAGCAAAGGGCAGGGGAGAGAGCAGGAGAGAGCAAAACTCCCAGCCCCGACCTCTGCTGGGTCCCCAGGGTGGGAGTTTTCCACCCTTTTTGTAGGAGAATCCACAGAGGCTGGGACAAGGAATTCTGCCAATCTGGATATTCCAGAACATTTTATTGTGGGTTTATTGCAAGGGTTTTGGGTAAAAGGGATTTTCCTTCAGCCACCAGCTTCTGCTGGAGGGAAATCCCAAAGAGAGAGGGAGAGAACAGCGGGGTGAGAGCTGAGAGAGAAGGGAGAGAGAGCAGGAGAGTGAGAATAGGGGGAAGAGGAAGGGGAAGAGAGCAAGGTCTTTGTTACAATCCATTCTATCTCCTTTTGTGATGAATATTCTAATTTTCAGTGACCAACCGACACAAGACACAAAATCCTATAGAATTTACATCCAGCCTATAAGAACTGCTATATCACCATCCTGTGTTATATTTTAAACTCTAAAAGCTGCTCTTTAGACTTCTGGTTTGCTCCATTGGCCTTTGGATCCCTCAGCCAGCAGAAAGTTTCTGCTCAATCCAAAGGGATTCTCCTTCAGGCCATTGTTTTCAGGTTATATTGTAACTAAGACTCAGTATCCTACAACTCAAAGTCAGCTTAGAAACACTCAAATAACAGCTTCTCAAAAAACCCAAAAAAAACCAATTAAAAAAAAAAAACCAAACCAGAAAACTGATTTCCACTCTTTAGAAACACCTAAATAATAACAGCTTATCTGAAAAAAAAAAACCCACCTGATTTCAACTATTTAGAAACACCTAAACAGCAACAGCTTCTCTGAAAAGAAAAAAAACAAACCCACAAAAAAACCCCTAATACACACACACAAAAACCCCAAAAACAAACAAACAAAAAAAACCAAACAAAAAAACAAACACACACCAAAAAAAACACACCAAAAAACCCCAAAACAAAACCAAACACACCCCAAAATAAAACAAAATAAAAAAAAAACCACCAACAACAATCCCCCAAAAAACCAAAAACAAAAGATAAAATAAAATAATAATAATAATAATAATAATAATAATAATAAAAAAAAAAAAAAAAAAAGAATCAGAACTGATTGCAGCTGTTTAGGAAGCCCCACAGCAGAGCCCTGTGCCATGTGCAGAGCGAGCTCAGCGCCCCGCGGGGCTCTGGTACCTTCTTTTCATGATACTGATGTGCAGATCGTCCTCCTGCTTCACGGCGGGGGGCTGCCCATGGCCCTGGCCGCCCTCGTGGCCGTCCCCTGCCGCCGGGGACACGCAGCTCAGCTCCTTCTTGGGGACCCTGCCGGGGGGCAGCGGGAGGCTCCTCTTCTCCGCCAGGCGGCCCCGGTTCTGCCAGGGCACAGGGGAAAAAAGGCAAAAAAATCAAATTATTTGGTGAGGAGGGTCGGTATTGTCACACACACACAAATATATATATATATATTATATATACATATTATATATATATATAATATATACATATTTTATATATATATATGTATGTACAATATATACATTTATATATAATATATTTATTTATATATAAATATATTTATTTTTAAATATTTTAAATATTTAAATATTTAAAAATATATAAGTATTTTATAAATACTCATATATAAATATTTTATAAATATTTACATATAATATATATCTATATATAAATATAGATATTTATACTACAGAAAATATTTTTATAATATATATAAATATATTTTTTCTATAAATATGTATCTTCTTATAATATATAAAATAATATATTTTATATAATATATATTTTTATAATAGATATAATTTTTATAATATATATTATATAGATTATATATACACACACACACACACACACATATATATATATTAGAAATAGATCCCTTGTTTATCTCGGTCAAAAAAGGTCACTCTGTCAAAGCTGCCAGTCCCTGCATGCCTCAGGCTTTGTCCTGCTCAAACTTTGCAAAGGGGTTTTCCAGCACTTCTAGTTCTCATTTTATTTTATTTAATATTCATTTTATTTTATTTTCTCCCCAGTTCTGACCAACCCAGGCATTTCCAGCCTCTCCCATTTCACCTCCTCCCCTCCCAGAGGGAAAGGAAGAATCAGGCCCCAATTTCTGAATATTTCTCTGAAGCTCCAGAATATTTCCCACCGAATATTTTCATGTCCCCACTGGACTAAAGCTGTGCCAGGGGTCACAGTGCAGGATTTCAGGGAAATGCCCCAGGACCAGGGGCTGCGCTGCCACTGCCCCTCAGATCCAGTTTTGGCCACCAAAATCCAAAAAAGAGCAGAGAGGGAAAGTGAGGCCACAGCTCTGGAGGGAGGGAACAGGGCCAGGAACTGCACAGGGACAATTGAAAAATAACAACTCCTCTGGAAAAAACACCTGGTTTCAACTGTTTAGGAATAACTAAATGATAACAGGTTCTGTGAAAATAAAAAACCTGATTTCAACGGTTTAGGAGCACCCAAAGAATAACAACTTCTCTGAAAAAAAAAAAAAAAAACTGATTTCAACTGTTTAGGAACACCCAAAGAATAACAACTTCTCTAAAAAAACCCCCCTGATTTCAACTGTTTAGGAACATCTAAATAATTACAGCTCCTCTGGAAAAAAACTGATTTCAACTGTTTAGGAACAACTAAATAATAAAAACTTCTCTAAAAAAAAAAAAACCAAACTGATTTCAACTGTTTAGGAACAACTGAATAGCAACAGCTTCTGTGAAAATAAAACCTGATTTCAACTGTTTAGGAACACCCAAATAATAACAACTTCTCTGAAAATAAAACTGATTTCAACTATTTAGGAACAACTAAATAATAAAAAATTCTGTGAAAATAAAACTGATTTCAACTGTTTAGGAACACCTAAATAATAAAAACTTCTGTGAAAAAAAACCTGATTTCAAATGGTTAGGAGCAACTAAATAATAACTCCTCCTCTAAAAAAAAAAAAAAACCCACCTGATTTCAACTCTTTAGGAACAACTAAATAGTAACAACTTCTCTGAAAATAAAACTGATTTCAATTATTTAGGAACATCTAAATAATAACAACTTCTCTGAAAAAAAAAACTGATTTCAACTGTTCCATCAACGGTTTAGGAACACCTAACTAATAACAGCTCCTCTAAAAAAAACCCCTGATTTCAACTGTTTAAGAACACCAAAATAATAACAACCTCGCTAAAAAAAAAAACCTGATTTCAACTATTTAGGAACAGCTAAATAATAAATTCAGCTTCTCTGAAAAAAAAAAAAACCACCCTGATTTTACCTTTCCGAAGGCACCTGGCAAAGGCAGAATCCTGGGCCCGGCTCTCCGCAGGGGAGGGGCGCTGAGAGCACAGCCCAGGCTTCATTAATTAACCTAATTAAGAACTTTCCCACCGACAGCAAACAAAAGCTTCTCTCCCCGTCCATAAATTCCAGCTGTGCTCGTTAAGGGCAGCCCCAATCACAGCGATAACGAGCTGAGCACATCTGGAAGGCATCACCCAAATCCACGTTCCCTGGAGCTGCGGGTCCCGGGCAGGAGCAGCGCCTAAAAACGGCCTCAAACGGGCAAATTTGGGCAGAAATGAGCCACTTTGGGCATCTCCTGCCCTCAAACCCTCCCGGGGCTTTTCCACTCCTCCACACAGGGAACGGGCCCCATGGGAGAAAAACCGAGTTCACTTCCTTGGTCCATTTTAAGAAATAGGTTTAATAATAAAATAACAATAGTAATAATAATAATAATAATATATTAATAATAATTAATAAAAATAAGACAAATAGGACACAAATGAAGGAAAGGAAGCATGGTCAGGCCAGGTGACTCGACATTCAGCTAAGTCCCCCCCCCTGCTATTCCAGAGCCTTTTAAAAAATACCCATTTCATTGCATCAATCTGTTGAATATTCCTATTTTCCCATAAACTAGTTTTTATACCCCAGGAGCTGTTTTGCACGGCCCCTCCTCGGGTCTGCCTTTCTAGAGCCTTTCTGGGGATTTTGGCTTCATTTTAGCTTCATTATCACTTTTCCCTAGGGTTTTGGTCCATATTTTTTTTTTTTTTAAATGGTAGATGCTGATATTTGGTTTATCAACACCAGGGTCTTCTTTACATGTTCACTGGATGTTATTTTGATTAAACAATTTAAATCATATTATATCAACACCAGGCTCTTTTTTACATGTTCACTGCATGTTATTTTGACTAAACAATCAGTCCAAGCAACTACTATACCAACTACTGTTACTACATCTAATTTTTTTTTTTTTTTACTAATAGCAGAAATAAAACCTCACATCTCTTACTACAAAGTTATTAATCACACAGCACACATCTTGCAAAAGGCTCATTTTCTAACACACATTTCTAACACCCAGCTGCAGCCTCTGCCCAAAGGCAGCTCAGGAACAGGAGCAAACTCAGCCAAAAAGGGGAGAAGAACCACGACTGGCTCTTCCTTCAAACCCAGAATTTCAGCCCTAAGAAAGCAACTTTCCAACTCCTGTTTTCATTTTTATTTTTACCCTCAGCTTTGGGGCACTTCTCATTTATTTATTTACTCACCACGTCCCTCCGTCGCCAGAAAATTAAAACACAGACTGAGCCAATCAATTTTTTGGCCTTTTATATTCATCCACAGCCCGTTTGGAATCAACTGCACTTCTCTAATGTGTCTAGAGGAGCCCAGCAGCAAACACACATCGCTGGCCAACGAGGCACAAAGGCAGCCTGGCCCAGAACCTGCTCCAGCATCAATTCTCTGGCCACAACTGGCCTGGAGGAGATCCCCAGCACTGACTGAGCCCAGGGAACATTTGGGTTCTCTTCTGGAGGTTGTGAATCCTTCTGGAGGTTGTGAATCCTCCTCTCCCAACACAAGGAATTCCTCCAGCCCAGTGATGGGGAGCAGAATGGTTTTTTTTTCCTCTTTAATTAATATAACAAAAGCATCTCCAGAACCTCAGTGAGGGCTGAGGGCTCTGCAGAACAGCCCCGTGTCCCAGGGCTCTCTCCACACCTATTTAGGTGTTTCTAAATGAATCGTTAAGGAGTCATTTGGTGGTTTCTGGTTGTAGCTAAGGAAGCACAGCCGGAGCTGGAGTCTGTCACCCCACATTCCCCCTCTGCTCCTGCCTCTCCACCCTCCCGGGGCTCTTCTGACACCACTAACTGCTTTCATTGCTTCTTAAAAATATGGGCAGGGTAGAGGGTGGCTTGGTTTTTTTAAAAGAAAAAAAAAATCACAGCCAGGAATATTTCCTTTCCCTAGGGGGAAAAAAATAAAAATTGCATTATTTAAAGTTACCCAAGTCCAGAAATGGAGCTGCAATTTAAAAAGAAAATAAAAAAACCCCAACGAACCAAGAACTTGGGAACAGCAACAGGTTCTGGGAGTGGGGAAGGTGGGAAGGTTTGGGAAGGTTTGGGAAGGTTTGGGAAGGTTTGGGAAGGGAAGGGAAGGTTTGGGAAGGTTTGGGAAGGTTTGGGAAGGGAAGGGAAGGTTTGGGAAGGGAAGGGAAGGTTTGGGAAGGTTTGGGAAGGGAAGGGAAGGTTTGGGAAGGTTTGGGAAGGGAAGGTTTGGGAAGGGAAGGGAAGGTTTGGGAAGGGAAGGGAAGGTTTGGGAAGGTTTGGGAAGGGAAGGTTTGGGAAGGGAAGGTTTGGGAAGGTTTGGGAAGGGAAGGTGGGAAGGTTTGGGAAGGTTTGGGAAGGGAAGGTTTGGGAAGGGAAGGGAAGGTTTGGGAAGGGAAGGGAAGGTTTGGGAAGGTTTGGGAAGGTTTGGGAAGGGAAGGTTTGGGAAGGGAAGGTTTGGGAAGGTTTGGGAAGGTTTGGGAAGGGAAGGTGGGAAGGTTTGGGAAGGTTTGGGAAGGTTTGGGAAGGGAAGGTTTGGGAAGGGAAGGTTTGGGAAGGTTTGGGAAGGTTTGGGAAGGGAAGGTTTGGGAAGGGAAGGTTTGGGAAGGGAAGGTTTGGGAAGGGAAGGTTTGGGAAGGTTTGGGAAGGGAAGGTTTGGGAAGGGAAGGTTGGGAAGGTTTGGGAAGGTTTGGGAAGGTTTGGGAAGGTTTGGGAAGGTTTGGGAAGGTTTGGGAAGGTTTGGGAAGGGAAGGGAAGGGAAGGGAAGGGAAGGGAAGGGAAGGGAAGGGAAGGGAAGGGAAGGGAAGGGAAGGGAAGGGAAGGGAAGGTTTGGGAAGGGAAGGGAAGGTTTGGGAAGGTTTGGGAAGGGAAGGGAAGGGAAGGGAAGGGAAGGGAAGGGAAGGTATGGGAAGGGAAGGTAAGGGAAGGGAAGGGAAGGGAAGGGTTGGGAAGGTTTGGGAAGGTTTGGGAAGGTTTGGGAAGGTTTGGGAAGGGAAGGGAAGGTTTGGGAAGGTTTGGGAAGGTTTGGGAAGGTTTGGGAAGGTTTGGGAAGGTTTGGGAAGGTTTGGGAAGGGAAGGGAAGGGAAGGGAAGGGAAGGGAAGGGAAGGGAAGGGAAGGGAAGGGAAGGGAAGGGAAGGGAAGGGAAGGGAAGGGAAGGGAAGGGAAGGGAAGGGAAGGTTTGGGAAGGGAAGGTTTGGGAAGGTTTGGGAAGGGAAGGTTTGGGAAGGTTTGGGAAGGGAAGGTTTGGGAAGGGAAGGGAAGGGAAGGGAAGGGAAGGGAAGGGAAGGGAAGGGAAGGGAAGGGAAGGGAAGGGAAGGGAAGGGAAGGGAAGGGAAGGGAAGGGAAGGGAAGGGAAGGGAAGGGAAGGGAAGGAGTTTCCTGCCCTGGGAGCAGCTGAACACCCCGGGCTGACCCCCGGAGCAGCCAGGGAAGGGAAGAGCCCAGCCTGGGACAATCCCTGGGGGGAGCATTTCATTGATCCCAGCCAAGAGGTGCGAGGCAAAAAAAGAACCAAAATCATAGTAACCCAGATGAAAGCAGAGGTTTTATCCCAGTGGAAGCCCGGACAGCTGATCCCAGTGGGAACTGGCCCCAGCAGAGGAGCAGGTGCATCCCTGAGGACACACAGCAGCCGAGCCGCCAAAAAAGGCACAGAAACACCCCAAGAATTTGCTCCCACCTCAAAATATCAAAGCTGTTTGCAAAGGTGATTCACGTGCCTGTGATTCAACCCTCCACGGAGAATTGCTTTTGGATTAAAAACCCCTGCAGGAAAACGCCCAGCCCGTGGATTCCTCCTCCCCAGGTAAGGCTGGGAAGGAACCTGGGAGCAGCCAGGGAGTGCTGGGGGCAGCAGGAGAACCCAAAATCTCTTCCAGATGTCAAGGAAATCCTCGAGCCCAGACAGCATTTTTCTCTCCCTTCCTTTTTTTTTATTGATAATAAAGATAGGAAAAGGAAAAGGGGGAGGTTTCGGGGACGGGATGTTTTTTTTCTTTTTGCTTTTCCAAATAAATCCACCCGGCAGAATGGCTTTAATTAGGGCCATCCTCCCGGGGCAGCGGGGACCACACATCCCCTGCGGGAAAAGCGGCCGAGTTTGCATTTCCCTTCAGCCGTGATTAGTGCAAACACCTCGCAGAGGGTCAGGTTCCCTCCAGGATAATCCCCTGCGCTGTCATTAGCTGCTCCCAGCCCTGGGCTCAGCAGGATCTGATCCCACAGGCAGCAGGAGGTGCTCAGGTTCTCAGCCCATCTCCTGGACCGGGGTTTAGTCATGAGCACACATGACTAAATAAAATAGTTATAAAATAAAATAAAATAAAATAAAAATAGAATAAATAATAAAATAGGATAAATAATAAAAATAGAATAAAACAGTTCCCCAGGTGTCCCCTCCCCTGCTGGCAGCATTGTCACCTGCCTGGGGATGGGTTCATCCTCCATCAGCTGCTCCCAGGGACACCAGTGTCACACTGGGAGTGTCCCAGCCCAGCAGGGATGGCCCGAAGGGAGGGAGAGCAGCAGGGAACAGACAGCTATTATTGAATAATAACGGCTTCTCTGGGGAAAAAAAAGCCAAAAAACCACCAAAACACCAAAAAAAAAAAAAAAAAAAAAAAAAAAAAAAAAAAAAAAAAACACACACCACCCTACAAACAAACAAATCGCCACCACCAAAAAACCAAAACCAACCAAAAAATAACCCCAAAAGACCACACCCAAGTGATCTGAACTTTCCAAAGGCAGCTGCAAAAGGCAGGATTCCTGGGAAAAGCAGCCGGGCTCCCTGCAGGGGAGGGATAATGACACCACAGCCCAATGGCCAGGCACAAAACGAACTCTGGCCAGGTTTTTGGGGACTGTCCCATCCTTCAGCAGGCCCTTGGAAGGGCTTGAACAGGCTCTGGCAGTGACCTGAGGAGGGGGAAAGGACAGAAATGGGGCTCAGGTGCCACAGCTGGAAGGAGGGGACAGCAGACCTTGGGGACAGCAGACTTTGGGGACAGCAGACCCTGGGGACAGCAGACCTTGGGGACAGCTGTCCCCAGAGCCACCCCTCAGTGATGGTCTCGGTTGGCAGCAGCTGGTTCTGAGCCCAGCTGGAGTTTGGGGTATTTCATCTGTAAATGCAGCAGAGAAGAAAATCTCCATTGATCACAACTCCCCTGAGAAATCCCGAACAGCTCCCTGGAGCTCCTTCTGCTCCAAAAGCCATCACCAACACATTTCCTGCCCCTGGTGCTCTTTGTGGGGTTTGTCCCAGCTCTTTGGGGCAGGGGAGGACGAGTGGAGGCTGAGAAATCGGGTCCTGCAACGACTGAAGAAAATCGGGGAGTTTTAACCCAAAGGGAAGTTGCCCAGAAGTGAAGCTGCAGCTCTTCCCATCAATATTAACAACGCGCTTCTGAAGGAACAGATGAACAAGATCTGGGAACAGAAGGGAACATTTCCCATTTAGAATCTCTCAGTGAGCGATAAAACCCGAAGGACAATTTGTTAATAGAGCAAGAGGCACGCTTTGCTGGGAAAAGCCAATTGGAATTTCCAGGCTTTGAAGGGAGGTAGGTGTAAGACAGAAAATCCATCAGGCCTTTGGAGCTGCCTGTTTTCAAAACCTCTTTGGAAGGAGGCTGAGAAGTGTCCCGCTCTCTGTTTTCTGTGTCTGCTTCCACATCAAATGACCCTGGCCCTTTCAGCCTGAGGTCGCAAAGGAGGCAGCAGAGATGTGAGGCCAGGTCCTCGGGCAATGTAAGTCACTTCTGATGGAGCAGAAGTCAACTTACAGCAGCCGAGAGAGGAACGCTGTTGCTGCCTCCCAAACAAAGGCAAAACTTGGAGATTTTCCCCTTTTTTCTTTCCTTGGCTGCTCCACCTCTCAGGTGAAGAGAAGGAGCAAAGGGTGTGGATGCTTTCAGACGTGTCCCCTCCTCTTCCCACACCTCGCTGCTGCACCTCTGCAGAGGCAGAAAAACAGGAGAGCAGCTCCCAAGGCTGTCCCTGTCCCTGTCCCTGTGCTCCTGCCTCACTCCCAGGGCTGTCCCTGTCCCTGTGTCCCTGTCCCTGTGCTCCTGCCTCACTCCCAGGGCTGTCCCTGTGTCCCTGTCCCTGTGCTCCTGCCTCACTCCCAGGGCTGTCCCTGTCCCTGTCCCTGTCCCTGTGCTCCTGCCTCACTCCCAGGGCTGTCCCTGTGTCCCTGTCCCTGTCCCTGTGCTCCTGCCTCACTCCCAGGGCTGTCCCTGTCCCTGTCCCTGTGCTCCTGCCTCACTCTCAGGGCTGTCCCTGTGTCCCTGTCCCTGTGCTCCTGCCTCATTCCCAGGGCTGTCCCTGTGTCCCTGTCCCTGTGCTCCTGCCTCACTCTCAGGGCTGTCCCTGTCCCTGTCCCTGTGCTCCTGCCTCACTCCCAGAGCTGTCCCTGTCCCCTGTCCCTGCCCCTGTGCTCCTGCCATCCCCTCCCCACAGCATCTTCCTCAGTATCACACACAGAACGATGCAAAACCACAAAAAACCCACCAAAAAACTCAAACATTTAAACATTTTCCCCTCTCCCCCCCCATGGGCTGCTCCCTTTTCTGCAGTTTTACTCCTTTTCTCAGCCTCAGGTCCCTCCCACCCCACATCCCCTGTCCAAACCCAGCCCACATCCCCTATCCAAACCCAGCCCACATCCCCTATCCAAACCCACCCCACATCCCCTATCCAAACCCACCCCACATCCCCTATCCAAACCCACCCCACATCCCCTATCCAAACCCACCCCACATCCCCTATCCAAACCCACCCCACATTCCCACCCAGACCTCAGCCTCCACCCCTGCTCTGCGATTTGCCTGCCACACCTGGGGGATTTCCCAGCAAATTGTATTACTTTATTTGGTCAATTGGCCTACAAATTGATTTTCCTGTACAAATAATGAACATTTATGGTTATTTTCCCCATAGACTGCTTTATTTCACGTGTAACAAAGACTGATCTCCCGCAGGTTTGGGGGCCTGGGCACAGGAGCTGCAGTTCCTGTGACCCCTGGCTGATGGATGGCCAAGGGCTCCAAAACCACCACTGGAGGGTTTGGGGCTTTTATTCCTACCCTGGCTACAGAGAGAGGCAGCAAATGTCGGTACCAGACCCAGGAATTCTACAGAATAAAGGGAATAAATTGTTTTAAAAGAGATTCAGGCAGCCCCGAGGCCAAGCAAAGGCAGGGGAAGGAGCTGGGGACAGAGGGGACAGCTGGGTGGCAGCAGCCCCTGCTCAGCACAGCCTTTGGGGACACTCCTGTCACCCTGAGCCCGCTGTTTTGGAGGGAAGAGGAGGAGGAGGAGGCAGGGAGGCTTCCAGGAGGTGTGATCTGTGAGCAGGAATGGCAGGTTTGGCACCCAAAACACATCTCAGCCCCGCTCAGGAGGGGAGCACCTGAGGCAGAGCCCGGAGCACGTCCTGCAGGTGACCCCAGGGACGTGGGAATGCTGCAGCAGGCTCCAAAGCTCAGCTCCTCTGCGCTCTGTCTGTGTGCACGAGGGGTCACACAGCCCCACGGCTGAGGGGGGACGCTCAATTTTGTCAGATTTAATTCCTCCCGATGGCTGAGCCAGCCAGGGACAGGGACAGGGACAGGGACAGGGACAGGGAGAGAGGGCAGGGACAGGGACAGGGACAGGGACAGGAACAGGGACAGGGGCAGGGACAGGGGCAGGGACAGGGACAGGGGCAGGGACAGGGACACGGACAGGGACAGGGACACGGACAGGGACAGGGGCAGGGACAGGGGCAGGGACACGGACAGGGACAGGGACAGGGGCAGGGACAGGGACAGGGATAGGGACAGGGACAGGAACAGGGACAGGGGCAGGGACAGGGCAGGGACAGGGACAGGGGCAGGGGCAGGGGCAGGGACAGGGACAGGGACACGGACAGGGACAGGGGCAGGGACAGGGACACGGACAGGGACAGGGACAGGGACAGGGGCAGGGGCAGGGGCAGGGACAGGGACAGGGACAGGGACAGGGACAGGGACAGGGGCAGGGGCAGGGGCAGGGACAGGGACAGGGACAGGGACAGGGACAGGGGCAGGGGCAGGGACAGAGGCCAGGAGGTTTCTCAGGTGGGTCTGACGGAGGGTGTCCCCAGAAGAGAAAGTCAATTATCTGCAGCCAGCCCTGGGGCTGGGCTCGGCCTGACCCAAATCCAGTAAAACACGAAGCTCCCCTGCTCCTCGGGGCTGGGGGCCGCTCCCAGCTGCAGCACCCAGTGCATCCCTCAGCGGGGACAGAAACCCCAAACCCCAAATCCTGTGCTCCTGGCACCTGCGGGTGCTGAGAGCCCCGGGGAGGAGGGACACACCTGAGGGGACAGAGTCTCAGGGAGGTGGGACACACCTGAGGGGACAGATGCTCCAGGGAGGAGGGACACACCTGAGGGGACACCCTGGCCCCAGCACACCCTCAGGTGTGTTCTGCCAGCGCTGGGGTCACTCCCTGCACCAGAAGCACAGATCCCTGACACTGTGAGCACCAACAATCCCAAAGGATAAACTCCTGTACCCCAAAAACCCCACCAGGAACACACTCCCAGCTGCCAAGGATAAATTCTGGACTCAAAAAAACACCAGGAACACACTCCCAGCTGCAATGGATAAACCCCTAGACTCCAAAAAACACCAGGAACACACAACCAGCTGCAAATGATAAATTCTGGACTCCAACAACCAAAATTCTGGACTCCAAAAACCAAAATTCTGGAATCCAAAAAACACCAGGAGCACACTCCCAGCTGGCTCAGCACCTTGGGAGCAGCAGCAGGTGACACCACAGGATTTACCACATTTGTGTTTATCAATGACACTGGGAAATGAATGAGCAGAAAGGGCAGTGGCCTCCCCAGGAGCACGGGAGGATGAGGGGAGTGCTGGGAGCTGTGTGTTTTGAAGGTAAACACAAAGAGAATAGGAAAAAAAACCCCAAAAAACAACAAAGAGAGGTAAATAATTCATCAAAAGAATGAAAAAACAAGAAGCTGGAAGGGAAGAAAGGAAAAGAAGCAATGCCAGAGGGAAGAGTTTTCTGAGAAGGTGAAAAAAAAAAGATTTATATGAAAACCAGAAGCAAAGTTAATTGGAGGAAAACTGAGGAGAAGGGTCAGAGGTGGAACATTTTATCTGGAATTGTTTCTTTCCCCTCTCAGGACTGAGGAATTCCCAGGGTGGGGAAGAGCTGGGCCACGGGGCTGAGGTGGCTTCCAGCAGCACTGACACCATGGACACAGCCTCCAGCAGTGCCACAGAGCTGCTCCTGGAGGATTCCAGCAGCTCCTGGAGGATTCCAGCAGCTCCTGAGGGAATTCCAGCTGCTCTTGAGGGAATTCCAGCTGCTCCTGAGGAATCCCAACAACTCCTGAAGGAACCACAGCTGTTCCTGAAGGAATTCCAGCAGCTCTTGATGGAATTCCAGTAGCACCTGAAGGAATTCCAGCAGCTCCTGAGGAACAGCTTCTCCTGAAGGAACCACAGCTTCTCCTGACAGAATTCCAGCTGTTCCTGAAGGAACCACAGCAGCTCCTGAAGGAACCACAGCTTCTCCTGATGGAATTCCAGCAGCTCCTGACGGGATTCCAGCTGTTCCTGAAGGAACCACAGCAGCTCCTGAAGGAATCCCTGCAGCTCCTGAGGAACCACAGCAGCTCCTGGTGGAATTCCAGCTGTTCCTAAGGAATTCCAGCAGCTCCTGACAGAATTCCAGCAGATCCTGATGGGATTCCAGCTGCCCTGAAGGAATCCCAGCTGCTCCCTCCACCCAGAGCCCCCCAAGGCTCAGTCTCGTTTTTTTCTAAACCAAAACTAAAGCCGCAGAATCGGATTTTGCTGGTGGCCACTCTGCAGCTGCCGTGCCCTGCCCAAACACAGCACAGCTAAAACTCATCTAAAACCCACCTAAACCCACCTAAACCCACCTAAACCCGGGGAGGTTTCAGTGTGGACACTCTGGGTTCCTCCTGGAGGAGTAAATCACCCCAGGCTGCGGCTCCTGCCCGCGCTGGACCATCCCTGGGTGGGAATTCTACCTGGCTAAACTCAGGTGGGACACACCTGTGCTGAGGCTGCTGAGGAGGGGAGCCTTGAGGCCAGAGGTGGCACTTCCCCTTCAAAACTCCACGGAGTGCCCATTTATTATTACTTGCTGAGCCCCGATTTATTATTTACTTGCTGATTTTCCAGGCCTGTTTAAACAAAAACAATACAAAGAGCCGAGCCAAACACAAGCTCTGCCAATCCTAATTCCCCCCCTGCAGCTGCAGCAGACACAGACTCCTCAGAGGCCCCCTGATCCTCTTGTGCTCTGCTAAGCAGCTCTGGGTCACCCTGGGAGCACCGGCACGGAGAGAATGGCCGAGGGAAAGTGAAATCCCACCCGGGAAGTGGTTTTCCATCGAGTTTTCCTCCTGCGGGAGCTGCCACTTCCAATTCACACCTTTGGATTTCACCTGCTCACACCCAGCCCCAAGGTGAGACCTGCCTGGAAGGTCAAGGAGGGATCCTGCTCCGGAATTCCTGTCCCAGTTCGGGATAAATCCTGCTCCAGGAATTTCTGTCCCAGTTCAGGATAAATCCTGCTCCAGGAATTCCTGTCCCAGTTCAGGAGAGCCCTGCCATGGATGAACACTGCTCCAGGATTGATCCTGCTCCAGGAATTCCTGTCCCAGTTCGGGATAAATCCTGCTCCAGGAATCTATCCAGTTCAGGATAAATCCTGCTCCAGAATTCCTGTTCCCACAGCTCAGGATAAATCCTGCTCCAGGAATTCCTGTCCCCAGCTCAGAACATTCCTGTCACAGATAAATCTTGCTCTAGGAATCCCTGTCCTCAGTTCAAGACAAATCCTGCTCCAGGAATTCCTGTCCCAATTCAGGACAGCCCTGCCATGGACAAATCCTGCTCCAGGAATCTTCCTCTAGATTTCCACCACTGCAGCTCAAAGCACAAAGCACAACATCCCCTGAACTCCCCAGGGTGATCTCTGCACAGGCAAACCCCAGCCCAAACCCAAATTCTGACACAAACAGCCACAATAAGGCTTCAATCAAATCAGGGTCCAACTCCTACACCCATCAGTTCTGGAGGCACCAGACCTGAGGGGCTCCTGAGAGGTAAATGCCCCACTCACACCAACAGGGATCAGAGGAGGAATCCCTGCAGACCGCTCCAGAGGCTCGGCTGCTCTCCCCAAACCCGGCAGGAGCAGAGCAGCCCCAGCACACACCAGGCACAGCCCTCCTCGGTGTGGACACCACTGACAGCTGCAGCTCCAGGAGAAATCCCCCCTGGAATCACATCTCAGCTCGGGAAGGTGAACACAAGACCAGGAGCAGATTTATAAACACAAGGTGAAGGTCCAAGAGCTGCGGATTCTTTCACCAAGGCCACGGGGTGGGAATTGAGGGGGAAGGAAATTCAGCCCCGGTGGGGTCCTGGGTGTCACTTCCCAGCCCAGGAGAGCGGCTGGGACAGCGAGGAGGGGAGGTTTGGGAAGGTTTGGGAAGGTTTGGAAGGGAAGGTTTGGGAAGGGAAGGTTTGGGAATGGAAGGTTTGGGAAGGTTTGGGAAGGTTTGGGAAGGTTTGGGAAGGTTTGGGAAGGGAAGGGAAGGTAAGGGAAGGGAAGGTTTGGGAAGGTTTGGGAAGGGAAGGGAAGGGAAGGTTTGGGAAGGGAAGGGAAGGGAAGGGAAGGGAAGGGAAGGGAAGGGAAGGGAAGGGAAGGTTTGGGAAGGTTTGGGAAGGGAAGGGAAGGGAAGGTTTGGGAAGGGAAGGGAAGGGAAGGGAAGGGAAGGGAAGGGAAGGTTTGGGAAGGGAAGGGAAGGGAAGGAGCAGGGCAGGAGGGAGGGAATTCCCTGCTGGAAATGGGGCTCAGATTCCCCACATCCCCACCCTCCCGAGCCCAGCCCTGTCTGACACTCGGGGCACACTCCCAAGGAGGCTGAGGATGCTGCAGGGACACAGCAGGAGCACAGCCTGGCCCAGCTCAAACCAGCTGGGCTCACCCTGGAAATGGAAATTTCCTTCCCAATGAGGAAAGCAGAGCACAGAGGGAGAGCTGGGGCAGCAGAGAGGTGGGCAAACACAGCCCTGGGATTGGATTTTAAAAAAGCTTAAGCAGAACGATCCAAGTAATTTTTATAACCCCCAGGAGAAAGAATGAAATAGAGGAAAACCGAACAGGTAATAATAAATTAACAGAGGGTGATATAATTTATGCAAATTAAAGCTTGTTAATGGAAAAGATTGTTAAACCAATATATCTCTTTTTTTGCTGAGACAATAGTGGTGGTGCTCGGATTTCTGCGAGGCGTTTGCCCTGACGCCACACAACTTTCTGAATGTGCCAAGGAGAATTCTGCCTGGATCCTCCCACCAGGAGATTTCAGGGCTTTAAGGTGCCTTCCAACCCAAATCAGGATTCCAGCATCCTAAAAGTGAGCAACTGGTCCTGTTTCCTTGGGTGAGGGTGGGCTTATTCCCAGAGCAGATCCATTCCTCAGCCTCCTCTGTCCTTCCCTCTCTCCCCCTTTGCTCCAAGTCAGTATTTCCTTATGATATGGGGAGGAAAAAACATGAATTTTCACTCCTTTTTCCAGAGCTTGCCATGAATCAGTGCAGGGGCTTGGAGGAGTTCCCACCACGAGCCAGAACGACTCTCGGGATGGAAGTTTTTCAGCCAAAGAAAAGCACAGCAACTCGGAGCACATCCTTTCAAATATCCCTTAAACACCCTTTCTGCAGGTCCTGCAGCGGATTTAAAGACAACAGGAGGCACATCAAAGGCAGAACTGAATCCTCCAAAGCGAGGATGATTTTCTGCCCCCTGCACACGCCAGGGGACAGAAATGTTCCCCCAGCCTGATGGAATGACTCTGAACTGAGCTTATTCCTGAGAACTCCATCACAGCGAGGTGAGACTTCAAAAAACAACCCAAAAAAACCCCAGATCCACATTTCTGATACAAACAAGCCCAGCCCAGACCTGCACGAGCAGCTCCTGAATTTCAAGACGAAGATGTTTTAAGAAATCACACTGATGGTATCAGTCCCTCTGTGCCCACACCAGGATGAGCTCCCAAGAGTCTGAACACACAAGGAACAGAAAACTAACCAGCCACTCGTGGTGTATGTTCATTTTCTTTAGTTCTAAAACACAAAAAATTACCCTGACACTCATGGCTATTTTCATGTATTTTCAATTTTTTTAAAACTCTAAACCACAAAAAGTACCCAGCACTCGTGGTGTATTTTCATTTTTTTTCAGTTCTAAAACACAAAAAATTACTCAGCCCCTCATGGCATATTTTCATGTATTTTCATTTTCTTTAACTCCAGAACACAAAAAACCACCCAGCCACTCATGGCGTATTTTCATGTATTTTCAATTTTTTTAACTCTAGAACACAAAAAAACTGCCCAGCCACTCCTGGTGTATTTTCATCTATTTTCAATTTTTTTTAAACTCTAAACCATAAAAAACTGCCCAGCCACTCTGGTGTATTCTCACATATTTTCTTTAACTCTAAAACACTGTTAATACCTGAGAGCAATGGTGTGCAGTGCTGGAGTAACCCCAGAGCTGTAAATTCCAGTGCACTGAATCATCCCTGAAGAACCTTGCAGCACGAGGGTGCTTTAGGGTTAAGTGGTGTGAATCACAAGGGGGAAATAAACAGGATTTGATATTATTGTCCCCTCTGGGAGAGGGGGAAAAAATAAAATAAAATTAAAGAAAAAGGCAGGTTGGTGTGGTTCACCCCCTGCCACAGGAAAAAAATAAAAAATCTCAAGAATCACAGCTGTGACGAGCAGCGGGGCAAGTTATTGATCTAAAAGAATTCATTTTTATTATAAGGGCTGGTACTTTACTTATTTAATAAAGCCTGGCGTCAAATCACTGCGAATTTCAGGATTATCTAATTCCATCTAATCTCATTCAATCACTGATGCTCCAGACTGGAGCAGAAAGGAATGTTTGCCCTTTCCTGTCTTCAGGGGCCAGCCCTGGTTGTCCTGGCAACCCAGCAGCAGCAGCTCCAGCAGCATCTCTGCCATCCATCTCGGGATAAAAGGGCTCAGGGGCAGGGTTGGGATGGGATGGGATTCATGGGGTGGGATGGGATGGATGGGATGGGATGGGATGGGGTGGGATAGGATTTATTGGGATGGGATGGATGGGATGGGATGGGGTGGGGTGGGATAGGATTATGGGATGGGATGGGATTGATGGGACTGGGATGGGGTGGGATAGGATTGATGGGATGGGAATGGGATTGATGGGATGGGAATGGATGGGATGGGATGGATGGATGGGATGGGATTGTTGGGATGGGATGTTGGGATGGGATGGATGGGA